>NW_028270146.1:77898585-78198585 GCF_037043375.1 Chiloscyllium plagiosum
TACACTATACTCATTGTACCGGTCACTAGCTCTAGGCTAGGACTTTATATGCTAGAGCAATGAACGAAGAAAATCCCTTAACCTACACAGTTGTATGCCTGCATGAACACTGATTAAAACTAGACACCTAGGTTACCAGTTTGCAGAACTAGCTGATGGAAAGTTTTTTTCTCTACAGGATTAGTGGAAGAAAGAAACTTCATTTTAGTTTCAACACAACTTACTGGATGGATTGTCATTGTGCTTCAGTCTTTTAAAAGTGCATTGAAAGACTGTACAGAAAATGATTGAGTTATCTCACCTTTTATTCGTGAAAGTGAAATAGTAAAGTATTGATTCTTTTAATATGCATATAAATCTTGAAAATATGAAAGTTTGTTGAAAACATAAATATTTTATGTTGCTACTTGTATAAGAAATGCACAGCGAGATCATTTAATCCTAGCAGTAGGGTTCTTCTCATTAGTATAATAGCCAAAACTAATTATTTAAACTCATATAGTGGTTTAATTTCCTCGTAATCCACCTAGAGTGTGTTAAATTAGAGCTAATTGTAACTCCCAGGCTACTTTAACGTATTTTCAGTTCCACATAACTTAACACAAACAAAGCACACAATCTGATCAGTCCCACTAGAAGGTTGCTTAATCATTCTTTAACCAGCACAATTGGCATATAAGAGTTACAAATAGTGCAATGAGTAAATACAGCTGTGGAGTGAGCAATGCAATCTCTGTGTAGCTCCATGCAGAATATGAAATACAATGGAGAGAATAAGATGCAGTAATATTTAATCTGCAGACATTGTGGCAGCATGAGGGAAGAGGACATTGAACAAATTAAGCAAGGGGCCCATCAGACATGGAAATCAATTGGCACCAGCCACTGTTGTGCTGTACGTTTATTATAAGGAAGATCTCCGTTTCAAAGAAAAAGGGTTAAAAATAACAATGGCTATTAGTTCTCACAGTATTATGGACAAATCTAAGCCACAATTACCTTATTTTGGAATACAGACCCATGAAGGGCAATTACCTTACCTTGTAATACATGGACCTGATGTATAATTATCATGCATTGCTAAGTTTGAATATTATATTAACATCAATGACAATCAAAGAAAACAGTGCACATCAGTCATGGTTTAATGATTAGTTTCAATAAACAATGTTGTTTACTTGACTTAATGCATTAGTATAATACAACTGCAGAATAAAAGGCAGGTAAATACTGCAGAAAGAAAAATCTATATAATAAAAATACTTCGGATCCAGTTCAGAGATAAAATAACTCAGCCCCTATGGACAATTTTATGAATGCAAAGAAAATTGTGGATTGTACATTCAAAACTTTTTCATATACATGCCTAATGAGCTTGTTGCCAGTAACTCGCAATTATAAACTTGATCTAATCTCTTCAGTTAGGTAAACATTCTATTCTACCCAGCAATGCTATATGACCAAATGGGGATACTTTCTTCCCTGCAATACTTAATGCACATTACAGAAAAAAGTAATTATCCACAGGTGATAATGTACACTAAATGGTAGGAGGTTGTGAAATATCAAATTCTTCATGCAAAAGCAATATTGTTATTTCCGGGCACATGCTTTAAACAAGTTAGGGAGGATCAGTGGTCAAAGCTTTTGGTTGAGCAAGGGCAGCTCTCGGTTAGATGTGAGGTGATGATTTTGGTTTCATTTTTTTCGGTGGATGTGGGAAGTGCTGACTAGGCCAGTATTAATTGTCCATTCCTAACTGTCATTCAGAAGGAGGTGTTGTTGAGCTGCTTTCTTTAAATGCTGTAGGCCATCTGGGGAAGTTAAATTCAACCAGTGCCTTTGGAAAAGAGTTCCAGGATTTTGCCACAGCAACAGAGAAAGAATGACAGTGTGGTTCTTAGTTACATTGGCCTCTGGTCTGAAGAGCAACATCCCCTTTTTCCATGAATTTTCTACCTGACTTATGCCTTGTAGATGGACAGTACGTTTAGGAGATGAGTTAATCAAGGCACGGTTCAGAACCGCTGAACTGTTTGTGTAGTCACTGAATTTAAGTGACTGGTTCAGTTCAGATTTTGGTCAATGACAACCCCACAGAAGAAGTTAGTAGGAGATTCAGTGACAGTAAGGCCATTGAATGTCAAAGAATGATGATTAATTTATTTTTCTTGTTGGAGATAGATATTTCCTGGCATTTTTGTGGCTCAACTGTGACTTACCACTTATTCTCCTAAGTCTGAATGCTTTCCAGGTCTTGCTAAATGCAGGCAGACTGCTTTTCTATCTGGGTGGTCATAAATGGTACTTGACGACATAATCATCAGCAGACATCCCCATCTGAAACCTTATAATGCAGCCATGGTCATTTATGAAGCATTGACTTATAGAACATAGAAAATAAAACAGTATAGCACAGGTGCAGGCCTTTTGGTCCACCACATCTATGCCAATTATGATGCAATTCGAAACTAATCGCATCTGCCTGCACATGGTCCACATTTTTTTTATTCCCTACCTGTTCATGTGTCTGTCTAAACACCTCCTAAACATTGTTATCATATCTGTTTCCAGCACCTTCCTGGGATTTTCCACCCTCTGTGTAAACAATTTGCCTTGCACATCTGCTTTAAACTGTCCCCCTCTTACCTTAAACCCAAGACCCACAGTATTTGGCATTTCCACTCTGGAAAAAGACCACAACTATTCACCATATACATGTCTCTCATAATTTTAAATACTTTTATCAGGTCACCCCGCTAACCTCCAATGTATTAGTGAAAACAATCCAAGTTTGTCCTGGATCACCTCTGACTGATAATCTCCAAGCCAGGCAATATCCTGTAAACCTCCTTTCCACCTTCTCCAAAACCTTCATATCCTTCCTATAGTGTGGTGACCAGAAAAGCACATAATACTCTAAATGTGTTCTAACTAAAGCTTTATGCCATGACTTGTCAACTATTATACTCAGTGCCTTTACCAATGAAGAGAACCATACCTTAAACCTTCTTACTATCTTATCCACTTTCAGGGAGCTATGCACCGTCTATATATCAATGATCCTAAGGGACCTGCTTTTTATTGTATAAAACTAAGATTTAATTCTACTCCTTCAGAGAGTTGATTGTTTCCCATTTCACTCCCAACTGGATCTTCATTTTATAACTGTTTCATATATTACATTTTTCTTCATGTCACTTTACTAAAAGGTTTCTGATCGTGGTCTTGTTTATGATTGTGGTACTGTTTATCTATGTCACAGACTAAGAAATGCCATGGTTTTTAATAGTCTGCCCTGAAATTCCTCAAGAATTGAATTATACATAGCCATTTATGCCTTCCAAAAGATGCTGAAAATACAATCAGAAGAGTTGATTTTCATTAAATTGAATGTGCTAAACTCATTATTTCTATTCATGACAAAGAATACCTTGCTTTGACCAGTTCAGTGAGGACATCAACAGTATATCTGCTGGTTATTATGTTTGAGGGTTTATTTAAGTAACTTTGATCAATGCACAGGAGCACTTTTATCATTCCCTTTCATCATTGCCATCATTGAAGAGACCTGGACTGTCAGCAAACTGCCTTATGCAACAGTTGTCATATCATGACAACTTGCTTTACTGGGACAGTTTGGAAATGGTACATTGGAATTGACTTGTAGGTGCAAACTGACTTCTAACTTTCCTCTCCTTTGAAGGGTCCTTGTTACATAGATAAAAATCTTGTCTCAGTAATGAGCATTCAATAAACATAATTGCTAGTTGATGATTCACTGTCACAAGTTGTATATGTTAAAATGATTCTCGCACCTTAAAACCAAATTACATCCACTGAGCAACATTTGAACACAATCCTACATTTCTATCTGTTACTAAATTTCAAATGTTCCTTCTCCTCAGCCCCCACTACTCCAAAGTTTAATTTCTATTTTATTAGAAATAAAGCAATGAAGTCTTCAAGTGCTGAAGTGTTTGTTCCATTATTTCAATGTCCATGCTATTTGTTCATAGATATAGAAAACAAGCCAGGTAAAACTTTAATGTGTTGTGGAATGTATGCAAATTGGTGTACAGTTTGTTAAGCATACTTTAGCAAATTCAACAGCCAAAATACCATCACTTGAATCACCAGTCACTTTATTTTCAATAATTTGTAGGTGAAAATGACTTTATTTTAACTTCTGTACTTTGTACATATTTGTATTAAACAGTTTGGCTACAAGAGCAGATCAGAGGCTGGGCATGGTGTAGAAAGTTACTCACCTTCTTGTTAATTTCTGCTTAATCATGTTAAGGATTTTTAAGTCAACCTGTATGACACATCTCTGGAGCAAGTGTGATTTGAATCCAGGCCTTCTAGCTCAAAGATAAGAACACTACCATTGCGTCACAAGAATCCTTTGTTAATTTTTTTTTCATTATCAAGAATGTGTTCTTACATAAAACTGAATCTTCCATCACCATATCACCCAAAGTACTTTTCACCCATTATCCACTACCATTAAATTACCAGCATTCCCAATTAATGAAATTATGTGCAGTGCCCCACAAGGGCAATTGTTAAGTTTCTTAATGCTTTTACTTAAGAGTAAAAGGCATTGGCTATTAATTATCTGAGTACATACAAATAAGGAGTTGTATGCCTGTGGCAGAGGAGGTCTAGATTCAAGTCCCACTTGTTCCAGAGGTTTGTAATAACATCACTGTACAGGCTGATTAAAAAATATATAAAAACACACAATAAGGAATTGTACTCCTACTTCTGGACCTTGAGATCCAGTTTCAAAATCCCACCTGCTCTAGTGGTGTATCAGAACAGGTTGACTGAAAAAAAGTCATATTATTAATGACATCATGTGCAAAATGAGAGCAGTAAGATTGGGGAAGTCATTACAACTCTCTCCACCTGTCTTGATTTCAAACTTACTAACAGGCTTGCAATCTATTTACAGTGGTATAGAGGATGGTTGCCAAAAGGTGGAGATTGAAGAGATTTATTTCTTAGAGAAGGTGATAATTTGAGTTACTTTTGAAAGAATGGTTGAAACCAATTGAAAACTGTAGGGATCCGACTTCCCACCAATGTTTTGTGAAGCTGAACATTATGAGGCCATGTCTGGAGTACTATGTACAGTTAGGTTCGCCTTATTTAAGAAAGCATATAAATGCATTAGAAGCAGTTCAGAGAAGCATCACGTGACAAACGCCAAAGTTGGGAGCTGTTACCTTATGAGGAAAGGTTGGAAGGCTGGGCAAGTATCCATTGGAACAGATCAGATCTTGAGATCATGGACAGGTTGGATGCTGAAAAATGTTTCCCCTTGTCAGAGAGACTAGAAAGGGAAGTCACAGTTTAAAGAAAAAGTCTCTCATTTAAGACAGAGATGAAGTTTTTAAAATCTCTTTCAGAGCATTGTAAGTCTTTGGAAGCCTCTTCTCCAGAGAGCAGTGGAGGCATAGTTATTGTATATTTTAGGTCCAACCTGTTGAAAGTGGAGTGTATTCAGTTAATTGTAGACCCAGCAATGTATTATTCTTACCATAAGGAGAAACTAACAGAAATAGATAGATTCTTGACCAATAACAGTGGTTGATGTTCAAAAGTAAATCATTGGTTGTGAAATGCTTTAGGATATTTTGAGGAGATAGTTGTATCTTTCTTTCACTGGCAGCATTATGTGACTTACTGCTGTTACACTACCAACTTACATTGTCTCATATTGCAAACCACCTGCAGGGCTGACTAAACTTTAGAAACAGTTGCTTCAGCAATGCAAAGATGTGCTGGACAATATATTTTCTCCAGAAGACAATCCACTATAAGTAATTTCCTGAGGGCCACAAAGGCCTCACTGAAATGGCAGAAGCTAGGTTTCTGGTAGGCTCTTTCCAGGGTGACAATTCGTTTGCTTACTCTTCAGGTCAATGTGACCCTCAAAATATGTATATAGTCAACTGTCCACAAAACCAAGCATAGCTTCCTGCCCATGATTAAGGTTGAAAACAATAGATTATGTATCCCTAGAGTTTTATATCACACAGAGTCATAGAGATGTGCAGCACGGAAACAGACCCTTCGGTCTAACTCATTCATGCCGACCAGATATTCCAACCCAATCTAGTCCCACCTGCCAGCACCCGGCCCATATCCTTCCAAACCCTTTCTATTCATATACCCATCCAGATGCCTTTTAAATGTTGCAATTGTACCAGCCTCCACCACATCCTCTGGCAGCTCATTCCATACATGTACAACACTCTGCGTGAAAAAGTTGGCCCTTAATCTCTTTCATCTCTTTCCCCTCTCAACCTAAATCTATGTCCTCTAGTTCTGGACTCCCCCACCCCAGGGAAGAGACTTTGTCTATTTACCCTATCCATGCTCATGATTTTATAAACCTCTATAAGGTCACCCTTCAGCCTGTGATGCTCCAGGGAAAACAGCCCCAGCCTATTCAACCTCTTCTTATAGCTCAAATCCTCCAACATTGGAAATATCTTTGTAAATCTCCATGTGCATCCAACCCCCTTTCCCAAACAGCTTTTTAATTCTTTTTTAATAGTTTCAAAACGCTTAAATGAAAGTGTTCAAAGAAAGTGAAACAATACGACATTACTCTTTAATTCCTGGAGACTCCAAGACAATTCTGAAGGATTGACAATACTGCCTGTGTTCACATACCATAAGACAGCAGTAAACCATTGCATTGGCAAGAGCGTGCTGAAGCAGTGTGACAACCTAATAACAAATTGAGAGTAAACAATACTGCTTACTGCTTGGAAAAAGGTCAAATCTCTAGAAAAATAATGTTTGTTGTTCAGTTGCAGCCTTGCATACAGCAGATTCTAGACTTGGCTCACTTTCAAGTCCAGACCTGAAGCTGCGTGACAAGCTCATACTTAACTAACAGGTAGGAGAAGGTACAAAAATTGGCCCTTTCCCAAAGAGGGACACCATAACTAGATTGTCCGGGACATCAGCAGTGGCCCGTAGCTAAGTCTGGGAAGAGAAGGGACTGGGAGTAGACTGCTGAGTTGTGGTGGTTGGGCTGCGGTGATGAGAGTGGAGATTGCGACTTTTTTGGAGCAATGTCTCAGGCAGTAGCTAAGAGAGCTACATCTTAAGACCTTTCATTATGAGGAGCCTGCAAGTATGGGCAAAAGACTAAGTTTCAAATTTTCAAGTAATTAGTTGAAGGCAAAGAAGATGGGGGAGAAAAGTCTCTCTAAAAATAGCTATTTTTACTCTGATGTGATAAAAATATATGGCTACATAATTATCAAATGGAACAGCACTGCTTGGATATTAAGCATGATCAGAAAGCTTTGATTTACTCCCATCCTCTATTGAAGAATGCCGTACTCAGACTCCCAGGCTCCTGTGTCTCACATTGATGAACTACCTGCAATGATGCAGGTCAGAAGCACCTCAGAGAGTCATTCCTTTCCTTTGACCTCAGGGAGTCACATGACATGTTTGTACACTTCAATCACTAAATTAAAGCTTTTTAAATTGAATTTTCAGGACAATAATAAATACAAAAGTACTTTTTGAATTTCAAAACCGTTTCCTTTTAATAAATATTTTACACAAATTAATAATGTGTGAAAAACACTCCCTTTTTCTTGACACCAGGTAAGTATATGGATTATTAAAATTTATATATTGTACTTTTTACTTCTACTTGTAAACATAAATGATTGTAGTCAAATAATTTCTTTAGGGTTTATTTCTTAATTTTATTATAATAAATTATTAAATAAATAATATTAAAATCATAATTTTCATATTACTATTTTATTTAATATGCTAAAGGTCAGTTGAAAATGAAGTGAACATTTGAAAGCAGATGTCAGAAGAGAAAAAAACAGCAGCTTAAATGATGACTGAAGAGAATTGGCCATGCCTCCAGCATCTGCCTCTGTTTAGGAGGATAGTACAGGCTAACAAGTGTTTTTAATGACAGGGAAAACTCAGTTGAAATTCAAAATCATGACAATTCTGAGGATTACAGAAAAACTTCAGTTAATGGAGGCAACGTGAGTCAATCTCATGCTGGGGAGCAGGTGAACAATGAGCAATACCACTGGAGGCATGCAGTTTGAATGGGTTACTGAAGTTGTGTGCAGGTCAACAGAATGTGGACTATCTTTTGGAGGAAGCAATGAAATATTTGGCTTACCATATAACAGAACTTTCCCAGCTTGATAGAACTCATTGCTTGGTTTAAGTATTCTTTGCCAATCATATATAACATTGTGAGTGCAGTGCAGCTGAGAAGATGTCTAAAACAATATGTGATGAACTTATTTGTTTTATGTCTGGAAATGTAAAATAATACATTTTGGAAGACTTGAAGAAGCAGGATGCTTCTGTTTGTAGATTCTACACCACTGCATTAACATGTTGACAAACTTGTCTTTTAATCAATCATTTCAGAGATATTATTACACACCTCTGGAGCAGTTGAGACTTAAATGGAAGCCTCCAGGCACAGGGGCAGGAACACAACTACTGTACTACACAAGCACCTGCAAATATTTTTATTAGCCTAGTTTTTCAAACCATCTTTTCAGAGATATAATTACACACTTCTGGAGCATGTGGGACTTGAAACTAGGCCTCCTGTTTCAGGCGTAGGGATTCTACCACTACACCACAAGTGAACCCATGTTGAACCCATGTTGAACCCATGTTGGGTGGCACATTGGCTCAGTGGTCAGCACTGCTGCCTCATTGCACCAGGAACCCAGGTTCGATTCCCACCTCGGGCGACTGTCTTTATGGAGTTTGCACATTCTCCCCATGTCTGCATGGGTTTCCTCCCACAATCTATAGATGTGCAGGTCAGGTAAATTGGCCATGCTAAATTGCCCATAGTGTTAGGTGCATTAGTCAGGGGTAAATGTAGGGTAGGGGAATGGTTCTGGGTGGGCTACACTTCAAAGGGTTGGTGTGGATTTGTTGGGCCAGATGGTCTATTTCCATACTGTAGGGAATCTAATCTAAACTAACTGCTATGGTCAAATATGTATCACCTGTTTGTTGCTTTCTAATTTTCTTTAAATTTGAAAAGGATTGTAGTGTATGTACAGCCAATAGGCTGTTGGACTCTCAAGGTATTGACTGCAATCTTGATTTAAGTAAGAGTAGAGGATATGATAATGCAGCTAATATGGCAGAAAGGTATTATCGCCGTGGCAAAAACATTTAGAGAAAAGCAAGTATGTTATATATATATATTCCATGTGATGGGCTTTCACTGAATCTTGTTAGCTCTGTTGCAACTGATTGTTGCTTGGATACAGTAAATTGATTTGCTTTCATGCAACAAACATTGTTCTCTGTTACAAACCTTCTACAAACCCACTGAAAAGTACTCAAATAATTTCTGGATACTGATTCTACCTGATCAAAGTACCTCTCTGACTATTGGTGGGAAGCACAGGCAAAGGCACTTCAGCCAGAGCTAATTATTAACACTCTTATTCGTCTTCATACTGCTGACAGTGAAAAAGGTGATACAAGAGACAGGCTGGCACTCTGCAGGGGAAAGTGGGGGAATTAGAGTTTGTGTCAAGGAAGCTTCAAAAACCAGCAACGTCCTCCTGGATGCACACACCATCCTTAGTACATGTGCAAAACTTTACACATTGCTCTCTTGCTTCTAGAAGAAATCTGAGAAAGCTTTGACAAATTTAATCAAATCAACACAAAACTTTCTTGATGTAGACTACAAGTGTGAGATTTAAGAGGAAAAAATGAGAAAGAAGTCAATGATGGTGATGCACCCAATAATGATGATACACTTTCTCCAAGCAACAAGTTGCAAGTGAAATCTTGGGATGGGTGCATTTGAAAGCAACTTGAAGAAATGAGCAATCATATGCAAAAATGTTGCAAACAATGTCTCATGTTTGATTTATTTAGATACTCCAGAAATACTGTTGTGTAACAGTTTAAATTTTGAGATGAAAGATTATCCTGATGATATTATTGTTAACCTCATTAAAGAAATAAAGTACAGGTGTTTTCATGTTTATACCCAGGAAAATTATTCAGATAAAGAATGCTTCTGCCATCAGGATCTGTATCAAGTTATCATTCAAGATAATATTCAGTTGGATTTCCCTGATCTAGAAGCAATATAACAGCTCCCTTTGAATCTATTGGTAACAAACATTTGTGAAGAAAGGTCATTTTTGTGACTGAAGATCATCAAGGATAAACTGCAGACAACAATGTTGCTGAAAACGCTCTCTACTCAGCAATATATGTATAGAGAATGATAAACTTTCAGAGCTCATTATTTGAGGGCAATATCAGTTACTTCACTATCCAAAAATCACAAAAGAAAATATTTTAAATGGTTTGCAGGTTGTTTCCATTAAATTTGTGCTGATCTATGTAATTGCTCTTGTGTCACTGTATTTAAAGGTTTTCATATATGCTAACTCAGAAATCATAACGTCTTTTCATTTGAAAGTATTTCAGAATACAGATAAGCTGATTGGAAGTTACATGGCTTAGTTTAGCTTTTTTATTGTCTTTGCCTATGTATGCATGCAATTATCAAGCTTCAACATTTCTATTTTCATTGCCCTTTCTGTTAGAATAATGCTTTTCTTTTGGTAAAGCTGTTGGGCCTCTTAAGCTTGACATAGTTTAGACCTTAGCACATCAAAACCTGGCCCTACTTTGGAGTCTGGGACAAAAAAAAACAGTACTAATGCTGTCTCTACCTGATTGAGCATTTCACTATTTTACTCCCAGGTACTATTATTTGTGCATGTGTTGAAGTTGCTGCATGGTACCGTAAAACAAACATATAAATTTACACCTCCTTAAAGATACACTTAACATTTGCACTGCTGCTAAATTTGAGAACTAATTAGGTGCTCTTTTCTTGAAGTAACATGAAACTGGAGTACTTTAAAATAAATTACATGGCGAGATTTTATGGTATTCACTCTGGAAAACATTTATGTTCAGCTGATTGAAAGTTCAAAGTGAGGTAACAGTGATTATGCACTTTGACACAATGACCTATGTGTAATGGTGACAAAGGCATTTCTTTAAAAAGAGGTTTATCCACTCGGAATGCAGCAAACCTCTTTCTCTTCCAAACAATGACTTAAACTACTCAGTACGACAGACAAAAGAATCTCTATGCCTTCCACTTTAAAAAATTGTTTTGGAGTAGTACCTCATAAATGCTCTCAAAATAATACAAGTGGCACTTTGATTACAGCCCCATTTTGTTTACTTAAGTGGCTCTTTTGAAGTATTTGTGATACTATCTTAGGTTTATAAATAAAATGTTAGCACTGCAGACATTATTGTTGGCAACATTAATTTAGTACAATCATATGACATTTCTGTGACCATAAATTGTGCAATACAAATAAAAGGGTTTCTTGCCTAAATTTCTTTTGGAGAAGAAGCTAGGTTGCTGATTTGTTACTTGCTCTAAAATCAGATCCCTCAGAGTAACAACATTCTTCATTCATCCTTCTAATGTTCTTCAGACACTGAAGCAATCTGTGTCCAAATGCAATAAGGTCTGGACTATATCCAGGCTTGGGCTGACAAGTGGCAAGTAACATTCGTACCACACAAATGCTCGGCTATGACCATCTCCAATAAGAGACTATCTAACCACTGCCCCTTGCCATCCATTGGTATTACCATCTCTGAATCCCCCACTGTCAACATCCTGCGAGTTATCATCGATCAGAAGCTCAAGTGGACTCACCACATAAACACAGTGGCTACAAGAGCAGGTCAGAGGCTTGGAATACTGCAGCAAGTAACCCACTTCCTGACTCCTGAAAGCCTGTCCAAAATCTACAAAGTACAAGTCAGGAGTGTGATAGAATACTCCCCTCTTGCCTGGATGAGTACCGTCCCAATAGCACTCAAGAAACTTGACACCATCTGGGACAAAGCAGTCTGTTTGATTGGCACTGCATCCATAAGCACCCACTCAGTAGCAGCAATGTGTACTATCATTCACCAAAGATCCTCAGACAACACTTTCCAAACACATGACCACTTCCATCCAGAATGACAAGGTCAGTAGATGATTGGGAATACCACCACCTTCAAGTTCCCCTCAAAGCCACTCACTATCCAGACTTGGAAATCTATCACCATTCCTTCACTGCCTCTAGGTTAAAGTCCTGGAATTCTGCCCCTAAGAGGCAGTGTGGGTCAACCCACAGCAAGGTGTACTTCAGCAGTTCAAGGAGGCAGCTCACCACCACCTTCTCAAGGGCAGCTAGGGACAGGCAATAAATGCTAATCGAGCCAGCGACGAACATATCCCACTAAATAAATAAATAAAGACACATTGGGAATTTTGCCATGAATCGACCACTATTGTGAAAAAAAGTTATGATTTGGAGGTGCCGGAATTGGACGGGGGTGGACAAGGTCAGAAGTCACATGACACCAGGTTATAGTCCAACAGGTTTATTTGAAATCACACTTCACCTGATGAAGACACAGCATTCCGAAAGCTAATGATTTCAAATAAGCCTGTTGGATTATAACCTGGTGTCATGTGACTTCTGACCATGAAAAAAGCATTTCTCCACATAAAAGAAAAATTGTGGTAAGGTTCAATATCATTATCAGGCAGCAAAAATGATCTATTTGTTAGGGACGTTCTAATGCCTTATGATCCCTGCACTCTCCTGAGTTTTGTATACCATTGAAACTAAAGGTATGAAGCTTGATTCAAAACTTCAACAGGATCAGCATGTCTTTTCACCTCATACAACCTCTAAAGAATATTTATAATTAGATATTTGAATATGCTGTATAAGCAGAAATGACTAAGGCCATAGCTTTGTAATTTTCATAAAAGAACAAATGGAAATTTATGAAGTTATCACCCAAAATTTAGAAATCCTGTGAGTCCACGTGAAAGATATAGAATTTGACTTACTTGCTCGCTATAGGCTAATGCTTCCAACTCCAACACAGTTCTAAGGAAGGATTACTTGACCCAAAACATTAACTTGGATTCTTCTCCACAGATGCTGCCAGACCTGCTGAGCTTTTCCAGCAATTTCTGATTTTGTTTCCAACTCTAAATTAAAGCGTTGAAAGGTACAAACCAGGATCAGTAGTAGGCCATCTGGCTTCTTGTGTCTGTTCCACAATTCAATAAGGTTATAGCTAACCTGTTTGTAATTTTTAAAAGCACATCCCTATCTACCATCAATAACTCTGGATACCTTGTCTGACAAGACAAGGCATGAGCTGTCAGCTGCAGTTTTATTGAAAGCAACATCCTGGTGGTTTGGAACAAATAGCAAGATGAATCTGCCAGGTACATGCTCTGGTTTCCATGTTGAATTTTCTTGATGTCTAGCTTGTTTTTTGATTCTCGTCTGATAGGAATCTAGAGCTGAAAATGTGTTGCTGGAAAAGCGCAGCAGGTCAGGCAGCATCCAAGGAACAGGAGAATCGACATTTCGGGCATAAGCCCTTCTTCTGCCCGAAACGTCGATTCTCCTGTTCCTTGGATGCTGCCTGACCTGCTGCGCTTTTCCAGCAACACATTTTCAGCTCTGATCTCCAGCATCTGCAGCCCTCACTTTCTCTCTCTGATAGGAATCTATCCACTTTGGCAAGAATATTCAGTGACCCTTTTAAGGCAGAGTTTCAATGTTGTATAATCCTCTGAGAGAAAAAAAGTTTCCTCATCTTTATTCTAAAACAGCAAATCGTAATTTCAAAACAGTGCTCCTTATGTCTGAATTCACCCACAAGACAAAATATCAGATGGGGTTAAGTAGGGATCTGAATGATGAGGGTTGCGGTGAGATGTGTGGCAGATGACCACCTCAAAGTCAGGAGTGTCCACCACCACCTTTTATCCTTTCTACAGGCAGCAAGGCGAGCTTCTCATTAGGCAGAAGTGAGTTTCTAATTAATGGGGATTATTGCTTGTTAAAAGCCTCATTGGCAGCCAACCTCCCCTTACAAATACTCAGCTTTCTATCTTATCCACAAACAAGCTAGATGTCAAGAAAACTCAACGTGGAAACCAGAGCAGGTACCTGGCAGATGCATCGCACTGTTTGTTCCAAACCACCGAAATTTTGCTTTCAATCAGCAGCCTTCTGCATTCCTTGTCTAAAGATATTGTTATTCAGCATCTGCCAACTGCTTACAACGATCGTGGCACTTCTCCAATACACTGGCAGGGTGCTCTGGAAGTACACACTTGCATTGCAGGGAGCACCGGCACCTACCATTGGAAGGCTGCAGAATGAACAGTGTTCACACAGACAAGCACATAGCTCAAGGATTGGACTCAGGGCTGCTGCTTGCTTGTTTTCTTAGCGCTTGCTCACTTAGTGTCTATCCGCATGATAGCAGCATCCTTGCCTTACCTTACCTTGCCTATTCGTATAACCAGGCAGTTTGCCTTGCAGCTCAGCAGTCCTCAGTCAAGGGGTTGTACAGCTTGCTGTATAACAGTGTGTTGCGACAATCCCACACTTCCTCCAACCAAAAGAGAAAATGCTGGAAAATCTCAGCAGGTCTGGCAGCATCTGTAAGGAGAGAAAAGAGCTGACGTTTCGTGTCTAACTGACCCTTTGTCAAAGCTTTGTCAGCTCTTTTCTCTCCTTACAGATGCTGCCAGACCTGCTGAGATTTTCCAGCATTTTCTCTTTTGGTTTCAGATTCCAGCATCTGTAGTAATTTGCTTTTATCCACACTTCCTCCATGTGCCTTTACGTGAGCAGTAAGCAGGCAGCCATGTCTCAAGTTCTGAGGAGAGTCACCTATTGGTCACATGAGACATTCAACAGGCCAATCTCAATGTCATGGGCATCTTGGTGAGTCTTGTAGACATTTGCTGAGCATGAGGCAAGTTTTGCATGAGGCAACAGTGAGTTGACAATTAAGAGGATTATAGCTTGTTAAAATGCCTTATTCACACCACACCTCACCTCATTTATATTCAACCTCCTATCAACAAATGCATCCAAACAAGCTAGTTGCTGAGAATTCTCGACACGGAAGTCAGAGCTGGGACCTGGTAATGTTAGCTTGCCACTGGCAGTGAACAACCTTCAAGCATCATCTCAGGATAATACACACAACCTACCTCCTCAGACATTGGCATCTGACATTTGCCAACCCCTCATAATTTTCATGGCACCTCTCCAATACACTTGCAGACTGCTTACAAAGCACAGACTTGGGTTGCAGGCATAGCAGGAATTAATATTGAAAGGCTGCTGCTAGGTTATATTGCACACAGGGACAGACACTAGTTGATGGATGTGACCAGGATGCACATCAGGCTGCTTGCTTGCTCTCCTATTGTTTGGTCTCTTAATATTTACTGCATGACCACTGCATCCATGCCTTGCCATGATATGTCTATTAATTCATTGGCATTTCAGCCAGAGCCAAATACTACCAATACTACATTTTGGCATGTTTGTTTGTGTAGTCACAAAGACAGGCTCCTGTCATATTTGTCATTACGGACTTGTGCAGGACATGAGCGTATGTCATTTTTAGGAATGGCACACATAGGTGTCAAGCTAACACCTACAACCTATGCCAGCTGCCTGTTCAGCACCTTTATCCAACTAAACGGCCATTTTGGAAAATGAGTGGGGGCTAGTCCTCAGTCCAGTCAAGGTCTGGCTGGGAGTCCCAGTGCCAGCCATCATGGATACAGTCTAATGGTCAGTCATCGGCTTGGGGATCTGTCCAACTGTAGTCCACTGAATGACAATGCCGTACTTCCCCAGTGCTTGTCTGGATGTACATCAGCCTTTTAAAGATGCCAGTCTTTTAGATGATATCTGTTAAGTGGCAACTTGTTCTGTGGCTGGTAAGATAGAGCTCCAATCAGACCTAATGGATGCCAGAGAGCTGGGTAGGTAGTTGCTGACGCAAGTGTGGTACATTACAATTAGAAATCTCATTGGGTCTTGCTACGTGCTAGTTACATCAGATCCATAAACAAGGTAAGATTCACCTCCAAGTATTTTTTTCACTTAGCAATGTAATGCTGATGTCACTTTGTTTGAGTTAATATTTGTGGTGCTTGTTGTTGCAAAAATTAAGATGGGGCCATCTGATGAACTGTGTTGGGATTCATTGATTACTTTCATCTTCCTGGCCTGAGATGGATCACAATGCATATTTTTAAGTCATTTTAAAGGACCGAGATTGATTGTACTTTTTTTGGGCACTGTTCACTGAAGTAGAGAACATATCTTAAAACAATTTGTATTTATATAGTGTTTTTCACAACCACCAAAAATTTCAAAGCTCTTTACAATCAATAAAGTATGTCATGAAGCATAGTAAAAAATGTAAGGAGCTCTTACTGGTAGCGAACATGTCTCAAAGCCAGAAATCTGGATTCCAGGGCCACTCCAGTTTAATTAGCAACTTGTCATTCCTTCCAACCAATACCACTGCAGATGGTAAAGGCAGGAAATTCTTGATAAGCCATCTATATAAGGAAATGGCAAACCACTGATGTATCTTGTTAACCAGAATCCTGGACTGCAGGGTTGTCAAAGTTCTTATCAAGCATGATACTGGAGACAGAAAGTCATGCTAGTAAAGTAGCAAGGAATAGTTCACAAAGGGCATTAGATTGTGCTTCCTGGATAGAGGCCATGGAGCAATTTTTAAAATACATAAGTTACAACCCAATTGCTATCAAGAAACAGTTTGAGCTGAGAGGAAATAGTGGCTAAGGAAACTTCTGATTGTCCCTACTGACCAAAATGAAATGCAGCTTCCAAGGTCTACATTAATGTTTTGGTCCGCTTTGTGGGAAAGCTGAGGCCAGTTACTAGAAATTGAAACTGAAACGGGCCTAATCTGTGAGTCAGGTCACAATGAAAATGCTTACTGAGGATTTACAAAAGTATGTAAACAACTAACTGAGTTAGAAGAGAGATTTTGCCTAAATCTTCTATGGATTACTTCATTTAGAGAGGTTGTTTTCAATAGTAAAATCTTAGCAGTGATAGAGAAATTTCACATAGGAATTTAATTTTTTTAAACTATTTGATTGGTTAAACTTTCTTTTGTTACAGTTTCAGATGTGCTTAGTCTATTTAGTTTGTACACTTGCGTCAGTGGAGATTTGTTATGCCCAGATTCTGGGTGAGCCACCAATTTGCTGCACCTAAAGCTCAGATGGGATTCCCCAGTTGGCTGTGGTTCCGTGTGGTATACTGCACATTGTTAAACGCAGGATGAAGAGGATTGAGCTGGCCCACTTCTTTATTCACCCACATCCTCAGTTGATCACAACAAGATAAATGCAAAACAGATCCTTCCCCTTGTGGGTAAATCTTCTTTCATTCCCAAATGAACTTGTGTTTTAAAAAGACTCAATTTAACCAGGCTTTCTTCAGTTAACAAAGGGTGAGTTTAAGCAATGTGAGAAGAATTAGTAACACAACACACAATGTACACAGATTAGAAACAAGGGTTGAGTCTCTGAGTTGTTCACAAAGAGCAGATAGTTGAATTTTGCAGTCATTGCAATGAAAGTTACCAATAACATTGACTTTGGTGGTTAAACAATTAATTTCAAGGTTTCTACTGTTACAGTTAGGTTAAGGTTCTGTTGTTCTGATTCCTTTAGCCTGTGACTGTATTCAAGCTTGTGGAGTGAGATAGTCCTTTTGTTGTTCTGTTTCTTTTGACAGGATTGCTAGCTTGCTGACTTCTAACACTCAGAGTGATAGAATATATTTACCTGCATTGCAGGAGAGACTAGGGGATAACTCTTTAAATGTTTACTAATGCTGAAACCCAAGCTTATACATACGTGTATCTTAGACCACAAGAACCTTAGTCCTAATAGCACACCTAACACTACGGGCAATTTAGCATGGCCAATTCTCCCCGTGTCTGCGTGGGTTTCCTCTGGGTGCTCCGGTTTCCTCCCATGGTCCAAAACAAAACTGTGCAGATTAGGTGAATTGGCCATGCTAAATTGCCCGTAGTGTTAGGTGAAGGGGCAAATGTAGGGGAATGGGTATGGGTGGGTTGCTCTTCGGAGGATCGGTGTGGACTTGTTGGGCACACTGTAAGTAATCTAAATCATATATCCAGGTTTTAAAAAGGGAATATAGGAGAAGGGTGCCAGGAGTAACATAGACATGTGTGTACCACCGTCATAACTTTACTGGATATGCAGTTGGAAAGCATGTTTACAAAAGTACAGAAGCTGAGGAAAAAACTATGGCCAACTCAAAGCAAGAAAACCAGGGAGTGGGGTGGATGTCATGGGTTTGGAAAGTGCTGACCAATGAGGTTTAGAACTCTTGTTCACTGGCCTGACTTCAAAGTTATAGAGTATTAAATTGAATTTTGTAAACATCAATTGATCCTGCTGATGTGGTCAGCAAACCCTCCACACCCTTAACAATGGCAGGAGCTCCAGTCCATCTTGCCTACCCATTCTAGTGAAAATGTAGTCAAAAGGTTCTGGCTTGTTGAAAGATAATGTGTTAAGCTGACATGTTCAAGTAATGATTTGGAGGTGCCGGCTTTGGACTGGGGTATACAAAGTTAAAAATCACGCAATACCACGTTATAGTCCAACAGGTTTACTTGGAAGCACTAGCTTTCGGAGCGCTGCTCCTTCATCAGGAACCACCTGATGAAGGAGCAGCACTCCAAAAGCTAGAGCTTCCAAATAAACTTATTGGACCGTAACCTAGTAGTGCGTAATTTTTAACTATGTTCAAGCAAGTAATGAATGGATTGGCACTTTTAAAGATGGCATTGGGATGATTAATTTGATGCTGCATTGTGTCAGCACTGTAATTTTCTACATTTAAAGTAAGTCTCATGTATTTAATGCATTGGAAATACACAGGAGAATATGAATTGTTAAAAATCCATAGACTTAAAGGAGTTGATCTTTAACAAGTATGCACTTAATTGGGTTTACTGTGTGTAGCATTTCCTGAATACTGATTTTATCACTGGTAATGAACTAGACCTAATTATATCTGTTGAGGTAGACCTTAAGCCTTCTCACCCTGAGAATATGATGAGTTCACATACAAAGACTGCAGACTGAAAAATGATGCAATCATAATCCCTCACATTTTGCTGAAGAAGGCTTTCCTGGACATCCAAGATTAATGTTGATCAAATTAAGAGCATTAAATTAAACAGATCCATCATGTTTGCTAAAAATGAGAAAAACAACATACAATTATAAATGGGGAATTTCACCTTAAAAATTAATGCTGACAAGCTTCCATGGAACAGCTCCAAAGTCAAAATCTTGTAACTGTCAAACAGAAATTATACCCGTTATTTTCAAGGTTCTGACTCCAGAAATAATGCACATCTGACACATCAGGAAAGAATAAAAATTAATTTTGATTTTTTGAACCCCCCCCTCCCAGAACCTTCCTGTAATTATAACCAGCTTTGTAAATGATAGTGCTTTGCACTCTGCCAAGCATAAAACAAGTAGATGAAGATGGAATTTATTCTCACTTCATTTCACTTCTCTGTAATTGAGGGTCTCGCTCACGATATTAAGTTTAGGGAATGACAAATCCATATTGAATCCACAGAAACTAAGTCAACATTTTTGTCAGTAGCAAACTGTATGCCTAAGTGAAATAGGTAATGTTTCCTGGCATGAAAAATTGCAATATTCATCCACATTGTCCAATAAGAGATAAAGGGGACATGATGCAGATGGACTTCAGGTTGGGAGGCACCCTTCAATATGAAGGGCTGATGAAGTGCTTATGCCTGAAACGTCAATTCTCCTGCTCTTCGGATGCTGCCTGACCTGCTGTGCTTTTCCAGCACCACATTCTCGACTCCGATCTCCAGCATCTGCAGTCGTCACTTTCTCCACCCTTCAATACGTACCGGTCAGGGCCACCAGAATGTGATGTGAAGTGTACAGTTGGGTGTGAGTTGCGGGGGAGGATGAACGGAAAAAATGCGAGCATGTTGGGAAGTCAGCTTCAACATGACAAATCCATTGTCCGCGGCTGCTACTTGCAAATCCATTGGAAAAGCAGAAGGAGAAAACATGGACTTGAAAATGATACAAACTGATCTGAATTGTATTATATAGCTGAAAATAGAACTTCAGTATGACAGTACTTTCACTACCAGGTTTGATTGTTCCTTTACTGGTTTTCCCTCTGGGCGTGATTTTGCAAATGATCATTGGCTCCACTTGGCTGAGCTTTCTGGAGCTTATTGCAGTGAAAAGTGAGAGCACTGCAATGGTTAACAGGGGATATAGCAATAAGTACTCACTTATTGCTCAAAGATACTTTACTACTTTTTTGGATTTGATCACAACATCTAGGCTCAGAGGTTTCATCTACACTTCAGGTGTTAGGAGTTCCAATCTTTATTCTGGAGATATCAGATCAACATTGATGCTGGTTCCACTGTGCTACTTTAAATCTCAGGTGGGGAGGAACAGTGACATAGTTAACGTCAGTGGCCTAGCAAATCAGAGGTCCATATTAATGGTCTGGGAACATGGGTGCAAATTCAACCATTGCAGTCATGAAATTTAAATGTAATGAACATGAGAATCTGGCATTAAATTAAGACCTGTAACAGTGACCACTGTTAATTGGGGTAAAAATCCATCTGGTTCATCAATGTCCTTTAGGGAAGGAAATCTGCCATCTTTTACATGGTCAGGCCCATATGTGCCAGCAATGATCCAAAATGGCCTCTGAAATAGTCTCGCCAGTCATACGGTTGTATCAACTTTTCTGCTGCAGAAAGTCAAACTGGTTGGCACTTCCAAGACACCAGAAATGGCAATGATATACACACACCCCTGTTGGTCCTGCCATTAACATTTGGGGCCTGTGCCAAAAGTTGAAGGGTTGTTCCACAGACAAATGAACCCACAACCCGACATTGTCTCTATGATCTGGTTTTGTGCATTTGACATTTTAAAATGATGGAGTGAACAGAGAGTGAACTAGTCCCAAGCCCCTGAGAAGAAAACATTGGTCCAGGGTATCTGGACAAGAAGGTCTTAGAATGTTTAGGGAGGTATTAAGAGAGAGCAAATAAGTTTTTAAGACAAGGTGGTTAGGAAGGAAGGTGTGATACTATCTTCAGAGGAGGGGTGTCCCAGTTACCAAAGAATACACGCTGAAGACTGGATCCATATTTCCTCCTGAAAGCTCTATTAAATACAGAAATCCTATTCACGCCCAACTCCCCATGTTAACTTTAGTTATGTTTTAAATCAACTTGTTTGGACATGTTATGACACACCTCTGTGGCGGCTGGCTGCTGGTATGGAATTCCCACTCATCTCTGTGTGAAGGGAGTGAGCTTAGGATGTCCTTCCTGAGCTGAATGTAATATCCAGCACTATTCACAATCATCTTGGGTATGTATCTCCTTTCCCATTGGCAAAGGCAGCAGCACAGTCTGGAAGGATTCCTCCAAATGGTTGTGGTTGCTGGAGGTAATTCATCTCATTTGCAGGCCATCATTCCCAGAGTTCCCTGGGGTAGTGACCTATGCTCAGTTCTCCTCAACTGCTTTATCAATGAATCTTTACCTATCATATGGTCTGAAATTGAGAGGTTCACTGAATATTGTACAATGTTCAACACCATTCACAACTCATCAGGTACTGGAGAAATCTGTTTCCAGATGCAATATTAGCTGACCAGCATTTAGGCTTGTGTTGTTAAGTGTCAAGTAACATTCACCCAGACCATCCCAAACAATGACCATCTCCTGCAGGAAAGAATTTAATGATCGCTCCTCGATGTTTGATGACATTACTGTCACTGAATCCCCCACTAACAATATCCTGGAATTTACTGTGGACCAGAAACTGAACAAGGCCAGCCATATAAATACTGTGACTACAAGAGTAGGTCAGAGGCTGAGTGTTCTGCAGTTTGTAACTCACGTCTTGATTCCCCAAAGCCTATTCACTACCTGCAAGCCACAAGTTAAGGTTTTAGTGGAATTCTGTCCTCTTGTATGGATAGGTCCAGCACAACAGCATTCAACAAGCTTAACTCCATCCAGAATGAGGTACCCCATCGACTGGCAACCACATCTACAACTTTAAACATTCATTCCTTTCACCACTTCTGTTGTTATCTTGTGATGACCTAGAGGATATTTGGATACATTGGTTGACATCAGGCTAGAGTCTGAAGACTTTTTAAAGGTTTGGAAAGTGTTTCTTTTTGGTGGGATTTATGGTGTCTGTCATAACCCATGTCAACTTTTCTCAGTGTCAAGTGAACGCGCTTCAGCTCATTAATTATACAATTGCCCTCGATGGCACCCAGCTCATGGAATCAAGTGCTGGCAGAATTCTGGGACATTGACAATACTGGTGCCGGACATAAACTCCAGCAACACAGTACTTTAGGGATGGTAAGCCAGGAACTGCTATTCACACTGTGGTCTCGAACTGTATTCCCAAGGATATGATCCAGAAAGGCAGGTGAGTGCTTCACTTTGGTGACAGTGAGGTCTGCAGATGCTGGAGATCAGAGTTGAGAGTGTGTTGCTGGAAAGGCAGATCAGGCAGCATCTGAGGAGCGGGGAAATCGACGTTTCGGGCCAGACCCCTTCATCAGGAAAGTGCTTCACTTTGCCAATAGCGAGTGTGAGGTGCTCACAGATGGGGTAATTGAATGGATGTCAGTGTTTTTTTTCCTGCATTCTGGAAAAGAGATCCTTGTCACTCTACTCAGGATAACCTTTATCGACATCCAGAATAACAGTGTTTGAGGAGGATCAAGGAGGCAACCACATTCTGCCTACCTAAACATATCCGGCTGCAAACTGAACCTCGTGTCTACTTTTTTTAACCCAGTTAAAGTCACCACTGCCCTCAACCCTTTTGCCTCTGGATCCTTCCAGAGCTTTGCTAGAGATGTCTGCCATATTTCATAGTTGCCAGGCTACAAGTGGATAAGTCAGGTGATTGATAACCACTTTGCTTGGATTGGCACTTATTGTCCACCTGTCATGACATTTCACAGAAAGGATGAGCCCTAATGTTTGTGGCTGTGCTGGCTTCACAATAGTGCAAGATGTCATCAACTAAACATGTAGCAATGCAGATCCTCATAAATCACTGAGTTGTGTTTATCAATTGCAAGGGTGACCCTTCCACCAAGGTGCAGCTTTTGACCAATCAAAGACAGACTTTGTTTTTGTGTTCAAAATTCCTCAGCAGCTGCTATATCCTGAGAATGTCCACCCTCCTTGATTTCTTTACATCTTGAATCAGACTCACTGGTTTAAAAAATTTGAAGGAATTAGGAGATGAGGAGGAGGAAGCAGAAAGTGATGTAGGCATTGCATCATTGACAGTATATTGGTACATGGGATATCCTCATTCTTACTAGTCATAGAGTCAGATAGAGGCAGCGATTTGTACAGCACAGAAACAGACCCTTTGATCTAACCTGTCAATGCTGACCAGATACCCTAAATCCAGCTCATCCCATTTACCAGCACTTGGCCCATATTCCTCTAAACACTTCCTATTCACGTATCCTTTCCAGAGGCCTTTTAAATGTTAAAAATCATAGACACCAGGTTATAGTCCAACAAGCTTATTTGGAAGTACAAGCTTTCGGAGTGCTGCTCCTTCATCAGGTAGCGCTCTCACAACTTATACTGGCAAATAAACCTGTTGGACTAAAACCTGGTGTTTTGTGATTTTTAACTTTGCCCACCCAGTCCAACACCAGCACCTCCACATCATGCTGCAATTGTAACAGGCTCCACCAGTTCATCTGGCAGCTCATTCCATACATGCACCACCCTCTGTGTGATAACGTTGCTCCTTAGGTCCCTTTTATACCTTATACCTATGCCATCTAGTTTTGGACTCCCCTACACTGGGGTAAAAGGACGTTGGCTATTAACGCTATCCATGCGCTGGTGTACTAGATTCATGGATGTTCCACCAATAACTGCTTGTAATTGAACCTACCTCAAGCCCCCAACATCTATAAATATTTGCCAAAGGTTCTGCCACCTGCATCTGCATAAGGCAGATTTTCCTTCCAGTACACGGGGCCTGTACATCTCAGTGATGATTCTTCAACTTGATAACCGAGGGCAAATTTTATTGCTTGTGCTATTCACACAGGTAGCAGATCCCCTGTCATCTGGTGTCACACTGAATCAGATATCCAATGACTGTAGGTTGCAGCTAAGAAGTCACAAATAATTAGCAGACAGCTTTAAGCACAATGAATGGTGGTTACCTTTACCAGAAAATTTGGTCCAATATTAAAAATACAACAAAATTTATGTTTGGGTAATTATTCTTGAAGATTTTCTTAAAAAGCAAAGTCAAAAGAAAAACAAACTAATGACCAGAGTTCTGGAAATGAAAAATAAACAATATCTTGGAGAATTACAGTCCGTATAACAGTCTGATTTACATTTAAAGTGCTACGTGTGAAAAAATTATGCTATAATGTGTGAAGTGCCAATACTGCACATTTGACTACTGCTTTCTCTTTGCAACAAAAAATACTAATTATATCACTTTTGGTGACTTGTTAATGTCAGTTAGTAAAGTGTGAAATTTTTAATGAAGTGGTAACGCTTTAATTTAAAGATTAAAAATAGCACTGGATGGGGAGCCGACACAACTTGATTGCAACTTGTACAACGACTGGTTTCAACTATCCAGCATCATAGCGTGACATGAGATGATACAGTGATTGCACCATGTATTAATATTTTGAGTTCTGCACAGTACAAGTGAAAATACATTATATGGAGAATAAAGGACAGTAAGGGGTGAACTGCATGTAGATTTCATTTTGTTTTTCATTTTTCTAGTTGTGCCTATCTCTGTGACACTGTCACTTATCTACATAACATGCTAAAACAATAGATCTCAAATATCTCAGTGATTCATCTGGCAACATGGTATATGGCATGCGTTGGGTAAAATCTACATTCTTTCTGCCTCGTCTGCATCCATCAGAATTTCTCACTCGAGCCTACTGGTAATAATGTACTACACTGATCTGAAATAAACACAAATATTGTCATTGTGTCATACAGATCTACAGCACAGTAAAAGGCCATTTGAGGAATCAAGTTTACATTGATCAAAAACAACCACCTAACCATTTTAATTTTCCAGCACTTGGCCCATAGACTTGCATGCTTTGACAATACAAGTGTACATCTGAATACTTAGAGTCATTGAGATGTACAGCACAAAATCAGACCCTTTGGTCCAACTCATCCACGCCCACCAGATATCCCAACTCAATCTAGTCCCACCTGCCAGCACCATATCCCTCCAAACCCTCCCTATTCATATACCCATCCAGATGCCTTTTAAATGTTGTGATTGTACCAGCCTCCACCACTTCCTCAGACAGCTCATTCCATACACATACCACCCTCTGCATGAAAAAATTGCCCTGAGGTCTCTTCTTTATCTTTCCCCTCTCACTCTAAACCTATACCCTCTAGTTCTGGATACGCCCATCCCAGTGACAAGACTTTGTCTATTTATCCTATTCATGCCCCTCATGATTTAAAAACCTCTATAAGGTCACCCCTCAGCCTCTGACACTCTAGGAAAAACAGCCCCAGCCTGTTCAACATCTCCCTATAGCTCAAATCCTCCAACCCTGGCAACATCCTTATAAACCTTTTCTGAACCCTTTCAAATTTCACAGCATCCTTCAATAGGAAAGAGAACAGAATGGCATACAATGTTATAAACATGGCCTAACTAATCTCCTGTACAGCCGCAACATGACCTCCCAACTCCTGTACTCAATACTCTGACCAATAAAGGAAAGCATACCAAACATCTTCTTCACTATCCTATCTACCTGTGACTCCACTTTCAAGGAACTATGAACCTGCACTCCTAGGTCTCTTTGTGCAGTAACACTCCCTAGGACCTTACCATTAAGTGGATAAGTCCTGCTAAGATTTGTTTTCCCAAAATTCAGCACCTCGCATTTATCTGAATTAAATTCCATCTGCCACTTCTCAGTCCACTGGTCCATCTGATCAAGATCCCATTGTAATCTGAGGTAACCTTCTTCTCTGTCCACTACACCTCCAATTTTGGTGTCATCTGCAAACTTACTAACTATACCTCTAATGCTCATATCCAAATCATCTATATAAATGACGGAAAGTAGTGGACCAAGCACCGATCCTTGTGGCACTCCACTGGTCACAGGCCTCCAGTCTGAAAAATAACCTTCCACAACCACCTTCTGTCTTTTACCTTTGAGTCAGTTCTGTATCCAAATGGCTAGTTCTCCCTGTATTCCATGGGATCTAACCTTGTTAACCAGTCTCCCATGGGGAACCTTGTCGAACACCTTACTGAAGTCCATATAGATCACGTCCACTGCTCTGTCCTCATCAATCCTCTTTGTTACTTCTTCAAAAACCTCAATCAAGTTTGTGAGACATGATTTTCCATGCACAAAGCCATGTTGACTATCCCTAATCAGTCCTTGCTTTTCCAAATACATGTACATCCTGTCCCTCAGGATTCTCTCCAACAACTTGCCCACCACCGAGGTCAGGCTCACCGGTCTATAGTTCCCTGGCTTGTCCTTACCACTTTTCTAAAATAGTGGCACCACGTTAGCCAACCTCCAGTCTTTCGGCACCTCACCTATGACTATTGATGATACAAATATCTCAGCAAGGGGCCCAGCAATCATTTCCCTGGCTTCCCACAGAGTTCTAGGGTGCACCTGATCAAGTCTGAGGAATTTATTCACATTTATGCATTTCAAAACATCCAGCACCTCCTCCTCTGTAATATGGACACGTTTCAAGATCTATTTCCCTACATTCTATATCTTCCACAGTAAACACTGATGCAAAGTACTTGTTTAGTATCTCCCCCATTTCCTGTGGCACTACACAAAGGTTGCCTTGCTGGTGTTTGAGAGGCCCTATTCGCTCCCTATTTACCCTTTTGTCTTTAATATGTTAGTAAAAATCCTTTGGATTCTCCTTAATTCTATTTGCCAAAGTTATCTCATATCCCCATTTTGCCCTCCTGATTTCCCTCTTAAGTGTACTCCTACTGCCTTTATATTCTTCTAAGGATTCACATATGCTTCCTTCGTTTTCTTAACCAAACTCTCAATTTCTTTAGTCTTCCAGCATATCCTACATCTACCAGCCTTTCCTTTTGTCCAGACAGGAATATACTGTCTCTGGACTCTCAAGGCTTCGGATTTTCCAGCCGTCACTTTACCTGCAAACATCTGCCCCAATCAGCTTTTGAAAGTTCTTCCCTCATCCGATCAAAATTAGCCTTCCTCCAATTTAGAACTTCACCTGTTCATTCTGGTCTATCCTTTTCCATCACTTTTGGATGTAGGTTTGCTTCTGAGCTGCAAGGTTCATTTCCAGATGTTTCGTTACCTTACTAGGTAACATCATCAGTGGGCCTCAGGCGAAGCAATGCTGAAAATTCCTGCTTTCTATTTATATGTTTGGGTTTCTTTGGGTTGGTGATGTCATTTCCTGTACTGATGTTATTTCCTGTGGTGAAGTCACTTCCTGTTCCTTTTCTCAGGGGGTGGTAGATGGGGTCTAACTTGATGTGTTTGATGATAGAGTTCTGGTTGGAATACCATGCTTCTAAGAATTCTCGTGTGTGTCTTTGTTTGTCTTGTCCTAGGATGGATGTGTTGTCCCAGTAGAAGTGGTGTCCTTCTTCATCCGTGTATGAAGATACATGTGAGAGAGGGTCATGTCTTTTTGTGGCTAGTTGGTGTTCATGTATCCTGGTGGCTAGTTTTCTGCCTGTTTGTCCAATGTAGTGTTTGTTACAGTCCTTGCAAGGTATTTTGTAAATGACATTAGTTTTGCTCATTGTCTGTATAGGGTCTTTCAAGTTCATTAGCTGCTGTTTTAGTGTGTTGGTGGGTTTGTGGGCTACCATGATGCCAAGGGGTCTGAGTAGTCTGGCAGTCATTTCCGAGATGTCTCTGATGTAGGGGAGAGTGGCTAAGGTTTCTGGATGTGTTTTGTCTGCTTGTTTGGGTTTGTTGCTGAGAAATCAGCGGACTGCGTTCATTGGGTACCCATTCTTTTTGAATACACAGTATAAGTGAAGTTCCTCTGCTCTGCATAGTTCCTGTGTGCTGCAGTGTGTGTTGGCTTGTTGAAATAATGTTCTAATGCAGCTTCATTTGTGGGTGTTGTGATGATTGCTTCTGTAGTTCAATATTTGGTCGGTATGTGTTGTTTATCTGTACACGCTGGTTTGAAGTTCCCCATTGGTTGTTCGCTCTACTGTGACATCTAGAAATGGCAGTTTGTTGTTGTTTTCCTCCTCTTCAGTGAATTTTATGCCAGTGAAGGTATTATTAATGGACTTGAAGGGTTCCCCTAACTTATTTTGTTTAGTGATGACAAAGGTGTCATCCATGTAGCAGACCCAGAGTTTGATTGGATGGACAAACAGGCAGAAGACTAGTCACCAGGTGACATGAACACCAACTAGCCACAAAAAGACATGACCCTCTCTCACATGTATCTTCACATACAGATGAGGAAGGACACTACTTCGACTGGGACAACACATCCATCCTAGGACAAGACAAACAAAGATACTCACGAGAATTCCTAGAAGCATCGTATTCCAACCGGAACTCTATCAACAAACACATCGAGTGAGACCCCATCTACCACCCCCTGAAAAAAGGAACAGGAAGTGACTTCACCACAGGAAATAACATCACCACAGGAAATGACATCACCAGCCCAAAGAAACCCAAACATATAATTAAAAAGCAGGAATTTTCAGCATTGCTTCGCCTGAGGCTCATTGAAGATAGTAAGGTAACAAAACATCTGGAAATGAACCTTGCAGCTCAGAAGCAAACCTACATCCAAAACTCAGCCTGAGATACAAATCTTCTCAAAACTCACTTTTACATCACTATTTAAAAATTAATAGAATTATGGTCGATGTCCCCAAAGTGCTCCCTCACTGACACCTCAGTCACCTGCCCTGCCTTATTTCCCAAGAGCAGGTAATGTTTTGCACGTATTCTAGGAGGTACATCACATACTGAATCAGAAAGTTTTCTTATATATTCTTAACAAATTCCTCTCCATCTAAACCTTTAACACTACAGTAGTCCCAGTCTATGTTTGGAAAGTTAAAATCCCCTACTATAACCACCCTATTATTCTTATAGATAACTGAAATCTCCTTATAAATTTGTTTTTCAATTTCCTGCTGACTATTAGGAGGTCTATAATACAATCCCAAAAAGGTGATTATCCCGTTCTTATTTCTCAGTCCAACTCAAATAACACCCTTGGATGTATTTCCAGGAATATCCTCCCTTGGTACACCTGTAATGCCATCATTTATCAAAACACCACTCCCCCTCCTCTCTTGCCTCTTTATCTGTCCTTCCTGTAGCATTTGTATCCTGGGACATTAAGCTGCCAGTCCTGTCCATCCCTGAGCCACATTTCTGTAATTGCTATGATATCCCAGTCCCATGTTTCTATCCATGCCCTGAATTCATCTGCCTTCCCTGTTAGGCCTCTTGCATTGAAATAAATGCAGTTTAATTTATCAGTTCTATCTTGTTCTCTGCTTTGTCCCTGCCTACACTGACTGTTTGACTCACTTCTATTCTCAACTGTACCAGTCTCTGATTGATCTCTTTCCTCACTAGCTCCCTGAGTTCCACTCCCTGACCTTACTAGCTTACGTTCTCCCAAGCAGCTCTAGCAAATCTCCTTGCCAGTATATTAGTCCCCTTCCAATTTAGGTGCAATCCATCCTTCTTGTACAGGTCACTTCTACCCCAGAAGAGATTCCAATGATCCAAAAATGTGAATCCTTCTCCCATACACCAGCTGCTCAGCCATGCACTCATCTGCTCTATCCTTCTATTCATACCCTCCAGAAGTAGCAGCACGAGAAGTAATTCAGATATTACTACCTTTGAGGATATCTTTTTTAAATTCATGCCTCGCTCTCTATATTCTACCTTCAGAATCTCATCCTTTTCCCTCCCTATGTTGTTGGTTCCAATGTGTACAATGACCTCCTGCTGAGCCCTCTCACTCTTGAGAACATTCTGCACCCTCTCTGAGACATCCTTGATCCTGGCACCAGGGAAACAACACACCATTCTCATTTTTTGCTGCTGTCCACAGAATCATCTGTCTGTACCTCAGACTAGAGAGTCCCTAACACAATCAATTTCTTTGAACCCGACGTACCCCTCATTACATTAGAGCCAGTCTCGATACCCGAAATTTGACTGTTCATGCTACATTCCCCTGAAAATCCATCATCCCCTACATTTTCCAAAACAGCATATTTGTCTGAAATGGGGATAGCCAGAGAAGACTCCTGCACTATCTGCCTACCTCTCTTACCTTTCCTGGAGTTAACCCATTTAAGTGACTGTATCTGTGACTTTTCTCCCTTCCAATAAATGCCATCCATCACATCCCCTTGCTCTTGTAAATTCCTCATTGCCTCTAACTGTCTCTCCAACCAAGCCATTTGATCTGATAGGATTCACAACCAACGGCATTTATTGCAGATATAATCCTCTGTAACACGTAAACGCTCCTTAAACTCCCACATCCGACAAGAAGAGCATGTCACTCTACTAAGGGCCACTTCTGCTTCTTTCAATCTACAGACCCAGAAAACAGTGCTGTCATATTCCTCTGCAAAACATTGCTCCAAGTTAAATTAATACTTATGGCTTATATTTTTATGTTTAATCAAGAGACATATCTCAATAAAACATATAATCAAGAAAGAACCCACTCTACTCACTACTGCAGACTTACTGTTAGGCCATGCTTAAAATATTCACTTGATTGTTTCTGTGCTATGACCTCTCCCAAACTGGTTCCTCCAAGATCAGTTGTAAATTTCACGGTTTGTTAATTTTCCCAGACACACACCGATATCCAGCGATATATGAACTCAAACAGCAAAGGCAGTAACTGTGCAGGTTCACTGCTGTGTCAGTTAGCAGTGTGAGTTTCTTTATTTCTCTCTCTCTCTCTCTCCTGCAAAGACCACGAGCTGCCTTTGTCTGTTCCGCTCCCTTTTAAAAGTGCTGTTGTTTTGACTTTCTTTTGTCCAAAATTCCAAAAGAATGCAACAGCATATAAAACAGTAATTGCTGCTCCTGGAATTCGAGGAAACCACCTTCAACACCTAAAATACCTCAAAAAAGGAGCAGCCTGTTACAGCCAGAAATCTTTCCTGTCCTTACCTTGTTAAATGTCATGAGGATTTCTGCCTCTACCACCCTTACAGGCAGAGAGTTCCAGGCTCTCACCACCCTCCAGGTGAAAAGAAAATCCTCACGTCCCCTCTAAACGTCCTGTGCTTATCTTAAATCTGTGCCTCCTAGTCATTGATCCCTTCACCAAGCAGAAAAGTTCCTTCATGTCCACCCTATCTATGCCCTCATAATTTTATACAACCCCAGTTTATCCAACCTCTCTTCACGACTAAAATGCTCCAGCCTGGAAACATCCTGGTAAATCTTCACTGTGCCTTCTCCAGTGCAATCATACCCCTCCTATAATGTGAATTCCACAACTGAACACAATATTATTGTGGTGTCCCAATCAACGTTTTATACAGTTTCAGCATAACCTCTCTGCTCTTAAACTCTTTGCCTCAGCTAATAAAGGCAAGTCTCCCATATGCCTTCCAACCACTTTAACTCCATGTCCTGCTAATTTAAGGTCCCTCTGATCCTCAGTGCTTCCCAAGGTTCTATTACTCAAATGCTTAGTTTGACCTGCTTTAGTGCATCACCTCATTCTTATCCAGATTGAATTCCATTTTCCACTGTTCAGCCCATCTGGTCAGCCCATCTATATCATCCTGTAATCTAGGACTATCCTCCTCACTGTTTAGCACCTCACCCATTTTTGAATCATCCAAGATGTTACTGATCAGCCCTCCTATATTCAATTCTAAATCTTCATATATACTACACAGAGCAAAGGCCCCAACACTAATCCCTGAGGAAAATCACCAGTCAGACATTGTGGCAAAATATGGACTTTGTGTTTTGAATTCCATCATCCTATTTTCATACCTTAGATTCTTATGTACTGAAGTAGTTTTAAAAAGGAGAAAAAGACTATCCTAAAATGGCCATGACTGTCAGCTGACCACACATTGTTAACCAAATCTCATGAAACCAGCATTAACAAACGAAATCATCTGAATTGAAATTAACATTTTTGTCAAAAGACACTGACACGAATCCATCCAGTCAGGTATGATGAAACCATCATCTTGTATCTTTGTGCAATAGGTTTCACATATTGGAGTTGAAAGTAATCACTTATGATTATCAGGCAAGGTCATACAAGTATGCAAACCAATTTGCATTTCAGGAACTTATGTTTGGCAGATCGAGGGAAATAGATCTGTGACTGTAGAACTGGAGAAATCTCTCTCTCTGTCTTTCTCTCTCTCTGTATGTATTGAAGAACAAAGCACCCGAAGGCAAACAAATTGGACGGAAACATCCCAGACATCAAAATCTTAAAGAAAACTGTAGTATTCACTACTGGTAAGGATACAAGACATCAGTTAAATGATTGTCTAGAGTGTGGTGCTGGAAAAGCACAGCAGGTCAGGCAGCATCCGAGGAGCAGGAGAATCCTGCTTATGCTCAAAACATTGATTCTCCTGCTCCTCGGATGCTGCCTGACCTGCTGTGCTTTTTCAGCACTGCACTCTCAACTCTGAACTCCAGTATCTGCAGTCCTCACTTTCATCAGTTAAATGATTGTAGTCAAACGTTAAATCTTTTACATCTCAGGAAGACCATGATGTTTTTAAATTGTAGATTCCGTTTATCTCCCTCTTGTGTGGAAAGTTATCCATTTTTAACTTTGTACCTGTGTATATGCATGTTTGATGTTGCAACTTTAATCTTTGTCTCAGGGTTAACAGACAATAAAATTGCTCCTTCAATTTTTACTTACTGATACTTTAGGTATTGTGCAATAACATTTTATTTGGACTGGGGTATAGTCTTGTTATGAAAAAGGACAGAAATATTTATTGTGAACAACCTAGGAGTTTGAAAAAAGGGAAGCTGATTCATTTCTTCTCACTTGGTCCTAAAAAGGTTGGGAACTGATGTTCTGAGATACTTCTCACAGACTTTGGAGAAATTGGAGTGGGGCAAGTAAATAGTTCCTTCAAAAGCTATTTTTTAAAATGCAAAGAAAAGTTGTCTTGGTTAGGTAATATTATATTGCTAAGAGGGTCATATTTGACATCAGTGCTCTCATAGAACAGGATGAAGTAATTTAGAAAAACATAGTGTCCCAAAAAGCATTAAAATGTATAGTTAGGTACTTAGAAATAGAGTTTTGCCCAAGGCCAGAGAAACAGAAATTGCAAAATAGTTGGTGAAACATGTAGAAGCAGAAGTTGAGAAATACGAAATAAATAAATCAAAATTGAAGTAGTGTATATTAGAAATAGAATTCCAAGAAAAGGAAAAGAGAGAGGAAGAATCATAATGAAGAGAGCCACCTACAAAATCCTTTGAGGTAATTCTTCTCAAAGATTTCAAAGACTCTATCAGTTCCAATTTAAACTCATATCAAGGAACAGAGAGTAGCAGTGACCAGAAAGGCAGCTGCGCAGACTGATGACTCAATAAACGCATTGACCCAAAAATGTAGGTTGACGAGGATCTAGAAACATTTATGTACCAGAGAGAGCTAAGAGAGACAAGCTGGAGAGGAAAGAGAAGCCAGGTAGAAAAAGATCTGATCCCGATTATTAAAAAGGATCCAAAAGTCAGGCAGGGGGCAACTCACCCCAAGTGCTTCCAGTGCAAGAGTCTAGGTCATGTAAATTACAATTGTTGGTTCATATGCCTCCCATGAACGCAGGTTTCAAGATCAGTCTCTGTAGCATGAAAGGTAGTCAATTTTAAAATCAAGTTTTAAACCTCAACCAGTCCAATTGGATTAATGTATAATTCAAAGAGAGTGAGGTACAAGATGCAAGTCCAGAAAGCCTATAGAATTCAACATCACATGTTTATCACTTCCCTAACCAACATCCTATGTCCCAGATGTCCACCTTTATATGTGCTCAAGATATTTACTAATGCCCGACACCTATCCTTCATTTTAACAATATAATTAGCATCCCATTAACACAATAACCTGTTGGCTCTCTTAAAATTACAGTTATAAACAACTCTTCCCCAGAATTGGAATGGCAAAGAGTTTGGTCCAATGGTTAATAGAGGTCATGTTCTCTTATCTCACTGAATACCTTATCAGCACTAGTATTTCAAACTCAAGGATGAGGTGATCACAGAGCAATCTGACTTCTTAAACAGCCCTTTTCTTGATCTCCTGGTACTATCGGCATTCCAAAATTATTTCTCTGGAGACACTTATTAGCATGTTATTTGGAAAAAGGCAAGTAATATGAGTAAGACTACACAAAAGAAACTCAGTCTTTCTCACTTTTTTAATGCCTCTAATCAAGGATAATAAACCTTATTTTGTTGTGGCAGGGCATCAAATTAATCCTGCCATTACAACAATAATTTGTATTAAATGGCACCTTTAATGAAGTGAAACATAAAAAGGTTCTTTACTGGAGCATGATAAAACAAAGTCTAACAATGAGGAACATAAGTTTGGTGAAAGAGGCAGGCCTTACGGAGTGGCATAAAGGAGGAAGTTGAGGTTTAAAGGCAGAGAGGTTTAGGGAAACAATTCATAATATAGGCAAAAGTATTAATTGTACGCACATTTCCTGAAGAAAAATACTATCAAATGCAATGTTTAAAATATTGAACTAGGAGTCAATATAGGCCGATGAGCATATAAGTGACAGGTGAACAGGACTTGCTATGAGTCAAAGTATGAGCAGCAAAGTTTTGAATGAACTGAAGGTTATGGTGGTTAGAATGTGGGAGATCAGCTAGGACTGTATTGGGATACCCATCTCTATGTACAGAGATGATATACCAGCAATTTCAGGTGATGAAATGTACATGGAAATTGGTAGTTTTAGTGATGGTGGGAAAAATAAATTACAAGACTTTTCCTTTCATGTTTAGCATTTTAAATGTTTTGCAGAGGAAGTTATTGAAAATGTGAGATGGTAATAACTCATTGAATGAAGCATCTGTGGTTTGTGTACCTTATTGACTAATCAGACTGAAGAACTGTGAAATTAATGGTGAAATGGACAGACTGAAAAGGGTGTGTAAATTTGAGTGGATCAATTCGATGCCAAATCAGGTACAGAAAGACAAATAAGAGATGGAATTTTTATGGAAAAAAGAATTAAATATTTATTACATTTTACATTTGACATCTTTTGAATCACCAACAATTAATACAAGTGATGTTCCAGCTTGTAATAATTCATTTTCAATGCCAGTGAGGCTTATTGGCAGTAATTAACATTTATCACAAATTTAAAAGGGCGTTTACAGTTGAAATAAAAAAAACATAATTTTTTATGACAAGTATACTTCATATTCACTGTGTAAGTACAGCAACATTGCACTTTTGAATGTATTTCAGTGGTGAGGCAGACAGCTGAGTAAAGGTACAGTGGCACATTTTGGTTAGCAACTTGATAATATGCAAGTTTACCTGTACATTTGCTCCTTGCCTGAAGTTGCTGTGGTTTAGGCACATAAATAATTGTACTATTCATCTTACCAATATGTTGACAGAATATTATAGCCCCTTAATAGCTTAAATCAATGCAGATGTTTTGGAAAATAGATTATACAAAAAGTGCATTAGGATTACAATATCTATAAAATGAGAGAAATATTTAATCCTCTCTGATCACAATCTACATTGGAATATACTTACTTGAAAAAAATGCATTAAGAGGGACATTCTAATACTGCAGAAAGCTATTAAATGTTTTGTCACTGATTTATATTTTTAAGAATTAATGAACTTAGTAAAGAACATACATTACATGACTAGCTTCATAAAAAACGTTATAGCCTACTTTTAAGTAAAGTGCTGCTCAATTAGATCGACCCTCATAGCCCTGGGCTTTCATGGCTGGACTGCTACAGGCAGCAAATCTACCTGTACACTTCGAGCCTGTCACTGATGCTCAGAATTGTCTACTGCACTGGTAGATAGCACAGCATGCCACAAAAAAAATCTGGCAAACTTGCTAAGGAGTGTATCGCACCCCACGTGACTAATCTGAGCTTCTTAACAGCATCTTCAGCATTTCAATGCCCCAGTCAGTTACACGGCTAAAGGAATGAAACACATCCTACTTGTTTTCATTAGCATTTATCGAATTGAGAACAGGTGTTATCATTCTGTTTTGATCATAACTAGTGTTATCTGAAATCCATGAAGAGAGATTCATTTTAGTGTTGTGAACCAGCATTTCCTTGTTCTTTGTGTGTATTGTATTGTAGCTTTCCCCACCAGCAAGCCCTGTGGGGATTTTTCTTTTTCTACAAAAACAATGATAGAGATGGTAAATATAAAATGTGGCGCAATGCCAGCAAGTTTTAAAGTGAAATCTTGACAAGGTTTTCATATCAAAATTCCACTTGAAGTAATATTTGCACAAAGATCTTTTAATTCTTCTAAATGAAAGACTGGTAGCTGCATGATTGAGTGTGTTTCTCTCAATTCAAGGCATATAATGTTCAACATTCATAATATAGGTAAAAGAATTAATTGTACACACATTTCCTGAAGAAAAATACTATCAAATGCAATGTTTAAAATGTTTTTTTCAAATGAAAACATCATCTTTTATGATGATATTTTTCACACTGCAACACTCACGCAATTATTGATAAGTTATTAATGCTTATAAATATATTTTTGTATTATTAGTGCACAAATGCTTAATTCATTCATATGATATTCCTCTGTCCATTGGTTAATTTCTGCATAAAACAGCCAATCTGTTTTAAAAAGGTTAATGAACCAATTATATCAATGTAAATTAATATTACAAACAACAATATCCAGTCACAAATCCTTTCCTATGCCTCACAATATCCAAATTGAAAGCTTCTAAATAATTTATAAGACTAAATATAAAAATGCCAAATAAAAACTATATACCTCAAATACTCTGTAGGGTCAGCAACATCTGAGCTTCAGAATAAAAGGCAGCAACCTAATCTGATAAGTATTTCCAGCATTTAGCATTTTAATTTCAGGATTTCCAACATCCGCTAGATTTTAATTTTGAGCAAAAATACCATTGATTTATTCTCCGTAACACTGTAAGAACTGCACAGCAAAAACAATTTTGTTCCAAGACTAAGTTGAATATGTAAACTGAGTCAATTAGCAGATTATTGGGAAAACGTTATGAAATATAAATGATAATCACTAATCTCTGAATAGTCATATATCCTATATAACTTGCAAATTTCCTGTTGGTTAGGTTTAGTTTATTTTCGGAGACAGTCATTGTTTAAATGTGATTAAAATCAGATATCCTCTATATAATTGCACAACAAATTTATCAACAACTTGCATTCATATAGCACCTTTAACATAATAAAATGTCCAAGGTGCTTCATGGGCGTATTACCAAAAATGATATTAACACCAAGCCAAGTAAGGAGCCATTATGGCAACTGATAAATGCTTCATTGAAGAGGTAAATTTTAGGAGCGTCATAATAGAATAAAATGAAGAGAAATGTAGAGAGGAGAATCTGGATCTTTGCACCTGGTCAGGTGAAGACACAGCAACCAATAGTAAAGTGATTCAAAATGGGTGTTCAAAAAGCTGGAATTTTAATGCAAATATTGCAGAGTTCTGGGGCTGAATGAGATTATAAAGAATAACATTGGTTTTAAAACAAGGATGAGAATTTTAAATTGAGACACTGCTAATTGGGAATATGTCAGCAAAAGCAAAAAATAATGAAGGAATGGGATTGAAATGAAAATGAAGGTTTCAGCAGTTCATGTTAAGGTCAAATATAACACCGAGGTTGTGAACAGTCTCGCTTAGCATCAGACAGGTGCCAGAGACTAATAGGAAATCAGGTGACAAGGCAACTGAGGTTCTGGTGGGGACTGAAGACAATGGCTTCAGCCCTCCAAATGTTTAAATAAAGAACATGTTTACTCATCCATTACTGGATGTCAGACAAGCAGTCTGGAAAGCTTGAGGCATTGGGGAGATTGAGAGAACTGGTGTTCGGATAGAAATCGGCTATCATTGTTGGACATGTGGAAACTTATGTATTGTTTTTGGATGATGTTGCCAAGGGGTGCCATGTCATTGAGAAATGGGACTGGGTCAAGGATTGATCTTTGACAAATGTCAGAAGTAATTGAATGGAATTGGGAAGAGAAGCCATACATGTCAATAATCTGGTTGTGATTCATTAGGTAGGAATGGACTCAGACAATCCCTACAGTGTGGAAACAGGGCCGTCAGCCCAACAAGTCCACACGATCCTCCAAAGAGTAATCTACCCAGACCCATTTCCTACCCTATTATCCTATATTTACCCCTAACTAATCTACACATCCCTGAACACTATGGGAAATTTAGCATGGCCAATTCACCTAACCTGCACATCTTTGAATTGTGGGAGGAAACCGGAGCACCGGGAGGAAACCCACGCAGACACGGGGAGAATGTGCAAACTCCACACAGACAGTCACCTAAGGCTGGAATCAAACCCGGGTTCCTGGCACTGTGAGGCAGCAGTGCTAACCACTGAGCCATCGTGCCACCCCTAAAATGCAATCTCACCCAGCTGGAAAATAGCAGAGAGGCACTGAGGATGGATTATGCCATCAATCATGTCAAAATCCATACCAGAACTTGAAATAAAAGGAGATATAGGTCTCCTTCAAGTTTCATACATTTATTGCAATATTGGAAAAGTGTAAACTTACACTAGCACCCTAACTTCCCTTTTTGCAGACTGAAGAAAATTTTAAATAAAATTCAAATCCTTCTTTATTCACACTAGTGTAGAAAGATGTCACAGTTATCAAGGACAAAGTAGTTTGAAGGTCATCTGAGATCGTGAAATCAATCTGAAAGAAAAGAAAATGAAGAAGCTATGTATTAAGGTGTCTAATCCAGCTATTAACTGAGATCAGAGAATTTATATCAGCATCAGTTGCTGTGAACTTGAACACTGCATCTGAAATGACAATGGAGCCAAAGAGTTATGACCAACTGTTCACCTTGCTTAACTCTATAGCACAGAAGGGAAATATTCAAATTGTAGGACTACAAAAATATTTTTGCACTTTGACAGTTGAAATGATTTTGGACTCTTGAAGGGTAGTTTTAAGAGTCTGCCTAGGTGCAGCTAATAAGAAGTTTACGATGTGTATCATTAGCACCATCTATATAAGGAAATTGAAAATGATGAGGTGTGGATGAGATAGGATAGACTACGATGGGGGTGATGATACTGTGTGAGGTGAGATCTAGACCAAACAATCTTAGGTTAGCAAGATCTTCAGTGATTTACTTTGTAAACTGGATAAATCCTGTTTACAAAGCATAAAACAGAAAAGAAGCTTTTCAAAATTATTTGATAATATTTAAATCCAAAATTCTCCCCAGTTCCTGGTCATAAATATCCCTGTTTTCTGAGATAAAAATTTCATACTGTCTAATCTGTTTGATGTCAGTTTGGGAATTAGGGTTAGCTTCTTTGACCCATAAAACAATATTTCCTCCCAGCTAATTCAGCTTTGTGCTTTTCAGATGGTGCAGCATTAAAATCAGGCTGAAGAGACAATTTATTAGCTAAGACTGTAATAACTGCTCCAGAAAAGATGCTGTTACCCTGGCACTAATATCATATGCTATTCCTGTGTGAGGATTTTCTTGCCTCTAGCAAGAAATTGTGCAGACTTGGTCTCATCAGTGCTAAAGATGATCACTTTTTGTAGCTTTGGCAAAACACTGAACTGGCATAATTTTCTTGTAACGCAGTCAATGAGTTGTTTTACTGCTGATCAGAACTCTAGTCACAGCGGATTGTCTGTGTGCAGCGGTGCGGGGGAATCAATGATGGGGGAGGTGGGGTCAACTTGGAAAAAATGAGCACTTTAAATATGACATAATGACCTATCATGTATTAGAAGTTTCTACTTGGCAGTAACTACATTGATCAAATACAAGCGATGGAATAACAGCATTCCAAATAGAAGCAGAGAAACAGAGAGGAAAAGGAACATACACTAACAATATAAGTAACTATACTTGCAATTCAAAAACGCTTTTTGTTAAGATAAAAACAGAACATGTTGGAGAGACGCAGTAGAATTCATCTGTTTTAATTTCAGATGTTCAGCGTCTGTAATTTTTTTAAATGTTTAATTTTAAATTTTTCTACAATTAATGAAAAACAACATCCCCCGCTTGGTCAGACTGTCGGGTGTATACATTTTTGCTACCGCTACTGAGCTGTTAGGAGATTTGGTTCCACGTTGATTCATTGCAACGCAAACTCAGTTTAGCATCTCCTCCTAACTGTGGAAGGTGTGGTTCAATGTGTGGACAATTACTGTACTAATTTCCATCTAATGTCAATAAATCCAATTTTACTTTAAATATTGACCTCGAACCTCCTTGCACCAAGATTGCCATGACCTGTGTCAACGTTAAGCATTATTGTTTCCTCCTGATCACATGAAGCGAGGCTTGGCACCGGCAATAACATGTTCTGACCATCCGTTGCCCCCCTCGTGTTCTGCCCATCCAGCAAGCCAGCGCATAGTGCATCACCCACTCTGTGGCCAGGTAGCGGACGGAAGACGCTTGTCCTCGCAGTTATCCATCACTAACACTATCAACCTCTGACACCTTTCACTTGTCTCACAAACACCAAAACCACAGCGACCAAACTGTATCTAAAGCTTGTAGCGTCATTGTGCAGATTGAGGAAGTATGAAAATATTTTACTGGAAATAAAGGTCAAAAAGACAGAAGTCCGGGGAAGATAAAAATAAAGCTGCCCTTGCCTGTTAACAAGTCAAATAAAACGGGTACACGGCACTGGGCGAAAATGGACAGTGCAGCCAATTAGCATATTGTCAACATGGTGGATTTATTTCTAGGGAAATTTAAATTGTAGGTTAAAGCATTGTTTATAAAGGGAAAGAGACAGATCATGGATATTACATTTAAAAAAGATATAATCTCGCAGCCTAATATCTTATGTATTCTTTGTCGTCCAGTTTAAAATTGCTTAAATCCGTTTTTTTTAAAAAAATATATAAATATGATTAATGTACATTAGATTGAATTCACCTGCAGAGAAAAATAAACTGAGAAAATGAAAGAAATTCCTCCGACTTAACTTTGTGAATTTAAAAATGGAGTTCCAAAACGGTGGAGAAAGGATGAGGGTGTTTTGCCTCAAAATACATTAGTTGGAAGAGAGGTATGGGGGGAAAAAAAAGAAGCATTCAGAACTGTCAGAAGTAGAAGGTCTAACCCAACAATCAGTGAGGGTAATGAATGTTAGCATTTCTCTCCTAGCATACTGAGTGCGACATCGCATTGTAGGGAAAACTGACACATCGCTCTTCCTGTCAGCCGCTGTGTCCCTCCTGCTGGCTGAGCGACAGAGCTGCTCCGCTGTGGAAAGCTTTGAAGGAATCTGCAGCTCCCAGTGACAAGTTAGTGGCTTGAGAATACAGCAAAGGGAGCCGAGGAGCTAGAAAAGCCGAACTTCACCGTCGAATGTGAAACAAAGCATGCAGCGGATTGTATTCATACCTGTTCTCCTACCCGGGCCACGCTACCAAACCAAAAACAGGGAATAACTAACATCGTCTTAAAATTAAAGGGTAACTGTACTGTAAACAGGTCAAAAGAGAAAAAGTAAACATCCTTAACAATAGCAAATAGAATTTATAATCTACAGGAGTTTTTTTTTAGATATGTCCATTCATGTAGAAGTAAATTCACAACCGAAGCGAAAACAAAAATAAAATCCACAGTCATTTGTAGGAATTTTTGGTCACAGTTGCTTGGTTTAGGCAACTGATAATAGAGCAGTTCACGAAAGGTGGAGAATAGCTCATATTGTATTGTCAGTAATTTTGTTTTTGAAAACATTAACACAAATAGTCTTGCCTGAAATTCTTTTTTTTTAAACAGCATTTATTTTGACCTTAGCAGAATTAGTAACATGAAGGGTTGTTTTGAAATATCATTATCTAAAGGGATTTGGTTCTCCTATTGGAATTTATTCTCTGGATTTAGTAATCTCCAGCTCGATTACATTACACAAACAGCTACCAAATAAATCAGATAGATTATATTGCAGACAATGGAATGAAGAGGGCATTCACAAATATTTCTATACTGACTCACCCTTCCCCATGAAAAATGTCCATCTTCCAGTAGACTGATCATCACTTTATTAAGATAGCAGTAGATTTGAACTGGGGAAGGGTATATTGTCCTGGTAAATCTCTTTTCAAACACTGCTATTCCACTAGATTTCCTAACCTGAACACGAACAGTGCTAAATATGTATGAAGTAAACCTCCACATCAGGTTTCTCAAATCACTAGCCATTTATTGCTGGATCATTAGGATTAGCCTTGCACATTGACAATATTTTAAAAATCGGGTTTATTTCCTGCACAGCAAGAAAAAGGTTAAGCTTGCATTGACACTGCTAACTAGGACACTATAGGAGGTTGATAGGATTTACTTCATCCCAAAGGAGATTGCCTATGGTGTTTCTAAGCCAATACAACAGGGTCTTCACATTGGCTTTAAACTTAACATCTTACCATCGTATAAGTGTATGTAATCACACTTGAACTTTGAACCTCAGCTTGATAAAAGCAGCCTAAGAATACTATACAATAAGAATGGACCACTGAAAGCACCAAAAGACCAGATTTCTGTGAATAGATGATCAAAACATCAATGTCATAGGAATGCCATCACCCCTAACTTCTTTTCTATGACACACTGCATCCTAGCTTCAAAATGTGTTATCTCTCCTTTCTTATCGATGGAACTGTGTCCCGAAATCCCCTAACTAGTGAAGCGGCATTCTCTCCACAAGGATTGCAACAGTTCCAGGAGAAGGCCCACCATTAACTTTTCAGAGTAAGACAAAATGAACAATATCTTACCAGAATTTTCCATAAACCTAGAACAAATAAAAAAAATCCAGATATGCACCACTTAGAGACAATTCAGTAAATATGTTCCAAAGTCAAGGTGAGGTTGTGCACAGCAAGTTCTCACCAACAGGAATAAATTAAACAAACAAATAATCTGCTTCACAAGTGTTGATTGAGGTATCAATGTTGGGCAAGTGATTATGAGAGCTGGCTGTAGTTCTGAACCAGAAAGCACAAAAAAGATAGAGGGATAGAGGTACAAGTTTATTTGGAAAAAAAATGAGTGCAAAGCTGAGCATATTTTCTCATGATCCCTCCCCAAACACATCGCGTTATCTGGCATTTCAGTCTTTGCAGCAAGAATAACAAAGGATTTTACCCTTTTACCATCCATTATTTCTGGAGCAATTCACCACTCACCATATACCCTGCAATCCCTGGCACTTGGAGCATTTTTAAAAGGCTGATGGGTGCACCCAGACAAACCCTGTCAGTCTGGAGCTGTCCTGCATACATCCAGACATTGGGCCCAGACATGGCAGAAAGAGGGCATCGGCACTCCCACTTTGTGGGCAATGTCCTGGAGCTCCTCCTGGACAGGGTCATGTATAGGTGGGCCTTTCTTTTCCCAAAGGGCCTTCCACGGAGGCCATGACAACAGACTTTGCCAGCCTGGAGCAAGCTTCAAGCTAATTCAGCCATTATGGAGGAATACCCAGCACCATAGGAAGAAGGCCAATGTCCTTCCCCACTTCAGCAGTGCCACCATCTTCTCTCCATCACTTTTATCTTGCTACTGGACCCACCTCTCACCAAGGCTCATGCTCTGCCAAGCTCCTGTAATGTCTGTAACATCTTCCTCAGTCGCCCTCACCCACTCCAGCACCCAACAACACTAACCCTGCTTGGCCCTTCCATAGTTTACTCACTCACTTGGGAAACCTCTCCACCTGGACAACAGGAATAGCTGTGCCATCTGCTTTCATCTTCTATAATACCTGCCTCTCTCTCATTCCAGGATTAAAACTATTCATAATAAGGCAGAAAGAATCAGGATGGGTGTGTGCTGCCCATCATTCAGCTCTTTGACCCTTATCAGCGGAGGGGCTTGACTCCGACCAGCCTGGGCCAGTTATCAGCTGGGTGTTTGTCCTGAGGTACAGTATTGAAGTTCGGAAGAGTCCCGTACATGGATTGGAGATGTGCTATGAGGGGTTTGTAGAGGTTGGCAATGTTGGATGCCAATGTTCATGGATGTGGAGTGGATGTGGAGTGCATGTGGCAAGTGCCCAAGGACCATGTCCAAGATATTAGTGCCCAATGTGGAGGTCGTTTGGAGTAAGTGGTGAGTTGAACCCAGCCAAAGCTCCTTATGGTTTCCATGTTATGTTTTCCTGAAGGCTACCTCATATGGTGCGTTTGGTAAGATTGCAACCTGTGGCAAGTTGAGCTGTTAACAAAGTGCTTAACAAACAAACAATCATGAGCATCAATTGAGAATTCACTGCTGTCTGCTGAAAATCTCACCATGTTGCTTGAGAAAAGCAAACAAAATGTGGCGAGATAGTCTCATCATTAAGATGGACCTGGATGAACATCTTGCCTGATTCTGCCACTGCTTTTGCCATAGCCCACATCGCTGAGAGCTTGGTAAGATTCCACCCATAAGGTTTGCAGCTATCAGGAAAGCTTGATTAATTGGGGGTCCTTTCTCAAGAATAACATTAAGCAGTTAGTTCCACCTGTTGGGAAAAGTGCAATGGCATAAGTAGAATGCTATCATGGAGACAGAGGTGGACATGCCAGCAATTCTGCACCCACTACCTGATGAGTTGGCATTCAAATATGTTTTTATTCTGTGCTCGCATCCCAGGACATGGCCACATAGAACTGGGATGAAGTCACCAACCTCTGCCATAAAAATCAGTGGTGTTTCTACCTCCATGAGCCAGCTTGCTCACTCAATTAAAAGCTAATGTGTTGCATTCTGCCCTCTTCCAAAACAAAGTCAGCACTTAAAGTTCATGGGGTGATGGGTGTATTTGTCCCTTAGATAGGTCTCAGATCATCTAGGATAATCTATTCACATGGTGGTGACAATTGGAAGGAACATCACCCCTGTAAATACAATGGATACAGATGGTGAGACGCTGCTCATCCAATCACAGGCTGAGTCTCTCTCATACTTATTGCTGATAGGTTTACCAGGGAGCATATCAGCAACAAATGTGGGAGAGAAGTAACCTGTGATTGGGGGATCAGTGACCAAGGCATGTAAGTTCTGGCAGTGAGGGAGTCATCAAGGGCGGACCTACCAGAGGTCAAGAATGGGAGGCCATGAGTCAGGAGCAAGGGGACGGGGCATGGGTAGGAGGCTGTGAACCAAGGGACTGAGAGCAGAAGCCAATGACTTGGAGGTCTGAAATGGGAAGCTGGGAGGCCAGAGATGGAAAGTGATAAAATGAGCCACAAGGGTCAGAAGGCCATGATCCATGGTGTTAGTGAGTGGAGTGGAAATGGGCATGAACCAGAAGTGGGAGCCAGCCCCCATGTAGCCAAGGTCGTGAGATTGAAGCAGAACTGCAACCTTTTTGCCAAGCCAAGGATGGAGGGGGAGAGGGTTTGGCGAAACAGAAAGATGAACGGTTATAGGATAACAGAGAGGCTACATGAGTGGGGATGGGGACGGACATAGGGAGTCTGCAAGGGGATAAGGAAGGGACGGGGCAAGGGGGTAGTGGAAAGAGAGGGAGCTGTAAAAAGGGCAGCATGAGATTGCAAAGATGAACAATAGTTTCAAACCTGTCAACAAAGGAATTCTGAGCAAAATAGGAGCTAAAACAATATTGCTGAGGTAATAGAAACATGGAATTCAAAAGCAGAACTAGGCCACTTGGCTGTTCAAGACTGCTCCACCTACCTTCAATATGGTAATGGCTGATCATTCAACCTAGTACCCTGTTCTCATTTGGTCTTTATATCCTTTGATTCCTTTCAACCTTAGATCAATATCTAACTCCTTCCTGAGAACATTCAATGTTTTGGCCTCAACCATTTCTGTGACAGAGAATTCCATTGACTCACTACTCTCTGGCTGAAGAAATTTGAATTAATTGTAAATAAATGTAGAATGTCAAACTTAAGACGGTTTTATATGTTCAGCAATGACGATATAGGAAACATGCAGTGGAATTGAAATAAACAGTGTATTAATTGTTAAATTTAAATCAGAGATTGAGATCTGAGATGCAATAAAAAGTATAGTAACTGCCTGGTCAGAATATTCCAGCTTTGTGAATATACAAAAGATGTGCATTTGCTTTAACTGCACCAAGCGCTTTTAGAGTGATGGACTTTTGTGCGTTGAAGTGTGTGTCAGGTATTATGAAATAGATTTTTGTTGCTAACGTATGCCTATGGTCTTGTGCCAATTCAAATACTGTGCTGTGTAAGAAGTTAATTGTCTGTCTCGGCTTTAGAATTAATGAAATAATTAGTCAATAATTATTGAGGACATTGGTGATTCTGCTTCTGTGTGAGTCCAAGTGCCCCAAAAATCAAGGTAATATGTTACTATATGACGCATCACCTAAGAAAGGTGAGAACAAACAAGTTGACTGTGAAAGCCAAAAAGGCATCCCCAAAAATTAAAAGGTTGCCTTTGAGAAAATTTGAAGATGAACCCTCAAAGGAAGCCCTGTGTCTGGGAGATACTGAGAACCAGAGGACTGGCAACCTTCAAGTGTCAGGAGTGGTATATGTGAATAGACTTGTAGGTAGTCCCAATTAGAAGACTCCAATAGAGTCCAGACTTAAATATAAATTCAGAGTTTCATAGAGTCATAGAGTCATAGAGATGTGCAGCTTGGAAACAGACCCTTCGGTCCAACCCAATCTAGTCCCACCTGCCAGCACCCGGCCCATATCCCTCCAAACCCTTCCTATTCATATACCTATCCAAATGCCTCTTAAATGTCGCAATTCATGAGGGGAGGCTGGCAGTTCCCTGGCAAGGGGTGGGTGAGAGAAAACCCATAAGGAAGATTCACCAGAGGTGGGTGGTGGTAGACACTCTCTCATCTGGTGGACTGAAACTTTTACACTGACTCCCTTCTCATGGGTAAACCACAGCAGGATGATGGGCACGGAGGGTGGTTATGGTTCTCTGGCATTTTATGCACCCTCCAATCATCCTGCCATCTAATGGCAAGAGGATGTGGGACATGAACACCTTGCTATGGAGTAGGTGGGACAAATAGTACTGCTACCATTTAAGATTAAGGTTCATACGATCATGACAGCAAAAGGAATAGTAGGTTACCTTGATAGGATTAAATGCATAGTGTGTAGGAGGGTCATATGATGCATAAAGTACAGAATAGACCAGTTAAGCTAAATGGATTATTTCAATGCTGTAGGTCCTTTGTAATTTGATGTACCACCCTTATTCTTCTTAAAGTAGTGCTTAAGGGATCGGGTACATCCACCTGAAAACATCAATGCTTCCTCAGTTTAACATCTCATTTGAAAGACAGCTGCTGAACATCCATAAAGAGGGATTGTGGAATCGATATCTGTTCTGATGCCATCCTAAAGATATTTGTGCTCTGTGGGGAGGAGATGCCTTCCAGCTGCGACAGACACACTAGTCAACAGAATCAATTAGGTGGCGCAGGAGTCAATCTCAGTCCATTACCTTGGGGTGCCTTCAGAATCAGGGACACACTAACACCCCTCTTCACTGTTGAAGGGCTAGCCACCTATCCCCATTCTGTCCTGTCAGCTGGGGAAGGATTTAGATCCTGGCCTCACACACTATTTAAAGGCATATACACACAGATTCTCAGGTTAAACATTCCTCATGTGTTACAAGTCATTCTCTTCACTTTCATGTTGTTTGTAAGGCCTGGAAAAAATCCAGATCACTCCAGGGTTGGCCCTGTGTCTAAGAAGAGAGTTGAAGCAAATGTAATTAAACCCCTCATTAGCATGGCTGATAACGTCAGCGGTTTGACTCCGAGGACAGTGTAGGCAGAGAGTTAGCAAAAACTCTGAAACATTCCTGCCTTCAGTTTGTTGTAGGATACTCAGAGAGGTTTGCTGCAGCTGTCCAAAGGTGTCCCTCTGTTTGGTAATGAAGAAAGAATAAGGTCGAAAGTCAGGTACACTTTCTTCTGTCTTCAAGATGCATTTGGACTTGTTTGGTGACAGGCAACATGGGTTTGTGCAGGGAAGGTCATGGTTCACCAACTTTCTTGAGTTTTTGAGGAGGTGACAAGAACGATTGATGAGGTAAGGGCAGTGAATATTGTCTACATAGACTTTCGTCAGTTTTGTACCCCATGGCAGGCTGGTACAAAAGGGGATCCAGGGTGAGCTGGCTAGATGGATACAGAACTGGCTTGGCCATAGAAGACAGGGAGTAGTGGTGGAAGGGTGCTTTTCAGAATGGAGATCAGTAACTAATGGTGTCCCAGCGGGATCAGTGCTGGGACATTTGTTATTTGTAATATATATAAATGACCTGGAGGAAACTGTAGGTGGTCTGATTAGTACATTTGCAGATGAAACCAAAACAGGCAGACTTGCAGATAGTGAGAAGGGTTGTCAAAGGATACAGCAGGATATAGATAGGTTGCAGATTTGGGCAGAGAAATGGCAGATGGAGTTTAACCTGGACAAATGTGAGGTGATGCATTTTGGAAGATCAAATTCAGGTGCGAATTATACAATAAATGGCAGCACCCTTAGAAGCATTGACATAGAAGGATCTGGGCATACAGGTCCACAGATCCCTAAAAGTGGTAATACAGGTGGATAAGGTGGTCAGGAGGACATGCAGCACAGTTGCCTTCATCAGCCAGGGCATCGAATAGAAAAGTTAGCAAGTTATGTTACAGCTGTACAAAACATTAGGGTTCGGCCACGTTTGGAATATTGTGTGCAGTTCTGGTCACCACACTACCAGAAGGAGGTGGATGCTTCTGAGATGGTGCAGTGAAGGCTTACCAGGATGTTGCCTTGTCTGGAGAGTTTTAGTTATGAAAAGAGTTTGGATAAAGTTGAATTGTTTTCATTGGAAAGATGGAGGCTGAGGGGCAACCTGATAGAGGTCAACAAAATTATGAGAAGTATTGATAGGGTGGACAGTCAGAGGCTTTTTCCCAGAGTGGAAAGGTCAACCACAAGAGGGCACCGATTCAAGGTGAGAGGGGGCAAGCTTAGGAGAGAAGTGTAGGAAAAGTCTTTCACACGCAGGGTGGTTAGTGCCTGGAATGCATTGCCAGTGGTGGTGGAGAAAGCAGGCACATTAGCAACGTTTGAGGTATATCTTGATAGACACATGAATGGGAGGCGAACAGAGGGAAAGAAATCATGTATGGGCAATAAGTAGTGGATCTAAATAAAGATTAGGAATTGGCAAAGGCTTAGTGGACTGGGGGTCCTGTTCCTGTGCTATTGTATTGTACTGACATGTTGATTCCTGAGGCACAGAGCAGAGGGAAGCTTACCTGATGACTGATGAGATTATTGGATTTGAGCAAAGCAAGCACAGAGACAAATGGAATTTCCTGAAAATAATACTTCCAAAGCCAATTTTCATTTAAAAAAATGAGTGCCACAATGTATGTGGATGCAAGCTGGTCAACATAACATGAATTTTCATTCACTGATTGAGGATGGTTCAGCTGTGCTTTAAATTTCATAACTACTGAAGTGGCACAAGCTGAAAGAAGCCATGTCAATGGGATTTACATTGTTACAAGTCGTAACTGCAGTGTTGGCATATCTACATGGCCATGGCCAAGGACAACTGCCCCCACTGAGGGAACCAATTACCTAGCTTTGCCACCTGCTGCAAGGAAGCCTATAACATTGACATGGGTCTTCCAATGGCAGTCAAGGTCATGACTGAACACACTATGTCTCTGGTTCAAACCAGTCTATCACATATGCATATGCCATTATGAATTGGGAATGTATTAACACCATAGGATATTTAAGGATGTTCATTATTAATGAGCTCTAATCTTGTTATGTGTAATTTGGCTATTGAAGCTGCAATAATAATGTGCGCATTTATTAAGACTTGACCTTGGTAAAAGGTTTCGTTGGTTTCTATAACTTAATGGTGGATTGAAAATGCCTTTAATGTCCATTCTAATACTTGATTAGCTCTGCAGATAATACATTGGCCTTCTATACCAAATGGCTTCTGTGAATGGTTAATAACTATACCTAGATCTTTTGATTTACTTTTGCTTTAAAATATGGAAATTTATTAAAAATATTCTGCAAAAGAATATATGTGAGCTGTATGTCCCATATCCCTCAAAGACCTCCTTAAATTATCCAATTATGAATACATTTGTTATAAAATGGGCAATCATGCATTTTCATTCAAAAATACAGATTATATCAATTGCAGTTCCAGATGCTGAGGCAATTTTCTCTGAAGTTGAAGAATTTGGTCTCAATTCAACTGCCGTAAGCTGTTGGAAACTGTGGGCCTGTAGCTGGGCTGGAGACTATGACGGGAAGGTGCTTAGTGTCCATTAAAATAATAAGTTTCAATTACCCCATGTTTCTTCCCTCCTTTCCTGTGTGACCCCCCATATTAATACGTTGTCTTAAAATTTGAACCATTAACTCTCCTTCCAAAGACGCTCTCTGACCTTCAGACTATTCCCAGCAGTTTCTGGGACTGAATAAAAGCAAGTTATTCTGCTTTTAAAGTAATGGTTTAGAATCATTAATCTCCAGGTCTGGCTCTGATGAGATCCTCAACAAGCTCACCAGCTAATTATTATGCCCATTTATTTTTGCAAAGACCATGTTCAGATTACTCATTGGAGTCTATGAGCTGCATGGAGATGAGACTGGAGGAAGAAGGGTCACAATTTCCTATCATCGTTGGCAAGCCAGTCCCCTGCCATGTTTCCAGCTTTGGGATATTTCATTCCAAAAGGTGTGTCAGAGAGCAGGGGGAGATAACGGGATAGCTGCATGCCCAGAAGCTGCAAGTGCTCCAATTGGTTAATTTCAAACCACTCACCACACACTGACTAGAAATTCTCTTGTCTCTTTAGTGCCATTTTCGCTGTTTGTTGAAACGCTCTTCAGAGAACCTATCTATCTGAGGAAACCTCTCTGTTTCTGTTTGCTTCAGCATTGCCCATAACATTGGGGCTGTAGATCTGTCAACGCTGAAGAGCCTCCTATTGGACTTCCAATCTTGGGAGCACACCCCCCATTTGCCAACAGCATGGGTTCTGGCCACCAAAGGTTGTGACAGGTGCTTAAGCATTTCTGTCTATGAGCTGTTTGAAACAGCCAAAATGTGGCTCCCCAGCTTGGAACAAACATTCACCCCAAATATTCTGCTCATGTTTTCCACAGACCAAGGTATGGATTTTCACCATGGAAATGGGAAACATGAGCTTGGCTTTTTCTGTGTCAGCAAGCCAAGAGTACACCCTAATTGAAAGTGAGACTGGCTCCCTGTGCAGGAATTCAGACAGGTTTCAGATGCCAGTAAGTCTGAGGCAGCCAATTGTCCTGAGGGGGAAGAGGTATTATTCTAAAGCCTGCCACCCCATGAGAAAAAGGAAGGCAGTCCTTTTTCAGGATGGTAGCTGGAGGAGGAAATGTATTCATGGAGCAGATGCACCTCTTGGTCCAGTGTCATCTAACACTGTCTCCAGTGTGCTTCATTGTGTTCTTGTAGATGGTGGACGGGCTTTAAGGAGTCAGGGTGTGAATTACTCACTGCAAGATTCCATGCCTCTGACCTGTTCATGTAGCAACAGCACTTACATGGCTAGTCCAGTGCAGTTTCTGTGAATGGTAAACCCCAGAAGTTGATAGTAGGGGTGACAAATCATGATCTGAAAATGTGTTGCTGGAAAAGCGCAGCAGGTCAGGCAGCATCCAAGGAACAGGAGAATTGACGTTTCGGGCATAAGCCCTTCTTCAGGAATGAGGAAAGTGTGTCCAGCAGGCTAAGATAAAAGGTAGGGAGGAGGGACTTGGGGGAGGGGCTTTGGAAATGCGATAGGTGGAGGGAGGTCAAGGTGAGGGTGATAGGCCGGAGTGGGGTGGGGGCGGAGAGGTCAGGAAGATGATTGCAGGTTAGGAAGGCGGTGATGAGTTTGAGGGATTTGACTGAGACAAGGTGGGGGGAGGGGAAATGAGGAAACTGGAGAAATCTGAGTTCATCCCCTGTGGTTGGAGGGTTCCTAGGCAGAAGATGAGGCACTCTTCCTCCAACCATCGTGTTACCATGGTCTGGCGATGGAGGAGTCCAAGGACCTGCATGTCCTTGGTGGAGTGGGAGGGGGAGTTAAAGTGTTGGGCTACGGGGTGGTTGGATTGGGTTGGTTGGTCCGGGTGTCCCAGAGGTGTTCTCTGAAATGTTCTGCAAGTAGGCGGCCTGTCTCCCCAATATAGAGGAGGCCACATCGGGTGCAGAGGATGCAATAGATGATGTGTGTGGAGGTGCAGGTGTCTCCTCTCCTAACCTGCAATGGACCATTATGTCTGCTACTATGACTTCAGAGGAGTAACCACTTTAACCTCTGATGCACATGTGCCCTTACCTTTTTAAACTTACCTCTATGGTTTATTCACGACTGGTACTTATCTAGCATCAACTCACCTGAGACAGGCAGTCATACTTAGGAAGATCCAATAAGTTTTCAGAGATGGGATTTTAACAAGATCTTATCTACTTTGACTTGTCTGTTTGGAGAGTTATATTCCACACCACTTCATCAAGATTGGCAATTCTGGAAATGAAGGCAGATATTCGTCTGAATCTGGTCACAGCAATCCGATCCAATTTCACCCTGAATCAAGATAGAAACAATTACTTTTGTGCTCTTGGTTTTAAATTAGCAGAGATACTTGTTTTATCACTTCTTTATTTCCTTCTGTCATTATCTAATTTTCCTTGTAATGTCACTTCTGTTGCAGGCTTAATCCTTTATGAGCTCAAGAGATCCATACTGTACACTAGTCACAGAATCATACAGCACAGAGACAGACCCTTTAGTCCAACTAATCCATGCTGACCAAGTTTCCCAAACTTGCCTGCATTTCGCCTGTATCCATCTAAACCTTACCTGAACATGTAATTATCCAAATGGCTTTTAAAAGTCGTAACTCTGTGTGAAAACGTTGCCCCTCAAGGTTCTTTTAAATCTTTCTCCTCTCACCTAAAAAAAATAGCCCCCCAGTTTTGAATTCCTTACTGTAGGGAAAAGATCTTTGCTGTTCATCTTATCAATGGCTCTCATGGTTTTACAAATCTCTCGAACTGTCTCTCACCCCTCAACTTCCTACACTCCAGTGAAAAAGTCCCAGTCTATCCACCCTATCCTTATAACTCAAACCCTCCAGTGCTGGCAACATCCTGATAAATCTTTTCTCAACCCTCTTCAATTTAATATTTCAGTGATCAGAAGTGGTCATCGTACACCCGAAGAGGCCTCACCAATGTTCTGTAAAACCTCAACATGACTTCCCAACTCCTATACTCAGTGGTCTGAGCAATGAAGGCATGCGTACTAAACACCTCCTTAACTACCCTGTCTACATGTGAGGCTTATTTCAAAGATCTGTGTACCTAAAATCCTAAGTCTCTCTGTTCGACAACACTACTCAAGGCTCTATCATGTTTGTTTTATCAGCATAGTTGATGTATTGTGATTTAATAAGACTTTCAACCTGCAAGCAAAAATGTTACAGGTTTAAGTTTTTTTTTAAACATAGTCATCCTGGGATTTACATTAAAATAGAATACAAAATCAAGGACAAAAAAAAACAATTTGTTCTGCTGGTGAGGAAGCCTTTCATAATTCATGAGTAACTTTGTCAGAAAAACTGCAGTAACCTTCAATAAAAGTTAGAGGTTTCTGGGAATTGTAGCAGATACAGTTTCAAACCAACGTAATTTCCATTATGGGATACTGAATATACAAGTACATTAGTTGAGGAGGACCAGTCTACAAAGCTGTACATAGGGTATTATTATGATCATAAAGCAGCCCAAGTCAGGCACTCTACACAAGAATATCAATCTAATTTCATACTCGATGAAGAGATAGAATGGAGTAGCATGTTTTCTTTATTTTGAATTTACAGCTTACTTACAATCAATACTTTCAGCTAAATTTTCCGAACTGCGATGTTGCATGGAGTCGAATCAATTTTATTGCACTTCTCAGTACAGTTGAGGTTGGATACCATTCTAGAAAAGCAGTGTCATTTAATTTACATATCTGAGCAGTAGTGATAAAAAGTTTTTGAGTACATATAACTGCTGTGTTTATTGAAGTACATTTTGTCAGTACATTATCAAACAACAAACAAGTTGTGGTGAATTTGAAAAATAGTGGTAGCCCACAATGCAATCCATGGGCAGAACATTTTAGCTTTGGAAAAGAGCCCTATGTCAGGGTCAAATGAAAGTCCTGATCCCGCACTGTGTCAGGGCTATTCATCTTCAAGTGATGCTTTTACTGAATTGCCAGTATGCGTGCAGAAGTCATGCTCTTCATTTAATTAAGGCCATCAATGGTGGGGGACAAATGGGAAGCCATCCTGCTCGGAAGGCCCTGTAGCCTGCTAGTGCAGATAATGGAGAAAGAGGGTGCCATCTAAGATGCCATCTCAGCAGCTTTGAAGAGATCTAAATAAAAGATTTCCACTCGTGCCAGGCTACCATTATAGAGGGCTTGAAACTACAACTGTGAACACTTGGGCTTCAAAATCTGCCTAGTCTGCTGCTTGGAAACCGCCTCCTGAAAACTGGTCTATTTCCAACACCGCAAGTGGCCTCTTCTGCAGCCTAACTGGAATTTTCCAGTCAGCTTCTGATATTTACGTTATGAACAAAGAACAAAGAAAATTACAGCACAGGAACAGGTCCTTTGGCCCTCCAAGCCTGCGTCGATCTAAACCTGTCGCCTATTTTCCAAGGATCTGTATCCTTCTGCTCCCTGCCCATTCATATATCTGTCTAGATACAACATAAATAATGCTATCTTTCCTGCCTCTATCACCTCTGCTGGCAATGCATTCCAGGTACCCACCACCCTCTGTGTAAAGAACGTTCTGCACATATTTTCCTTAAACTTTTCCCCTCTCACCTTGAACTCATGACCCGTAGTAATTGTGTCCCCACTCTGGGAAACGCCTCTTGCTATCCACCCTGTCTATACCTGTTATGATTTTGTCGACCTCCATCAGGCCCCCTCCCCCAACCTGCATCTTTCTAATGAAAATAATCCTAATCTACTCAACCTCTCTTCATAGCTAGCACCTCCTACAACAGGCAACATCCTGGTGAACCCCCTCTGCACCCTTTCCAAAGCATCCACATCCTTCTGGTAATGTGGCGACCAGAACTGGACACAGTTTTCCAAATGTGGCCAAACTTACTATTTTCAGGCAGGTAGCCCTACTCTTTCTGAACTCCCCTCTGGAAAAATGGCAGAGGCCAAGATGATGCCAACAAACCAGCACACATGCCTTCAACCACATTAGTGCCTGCCTTTGCTCTCACTGCTCTTTCAGGTCGGAGATTCAACCCTAACGCTTACAGATAAATTTATCTTCCTGTGAAGATGTTTTTTTTCTAGAGGAACTACAATCACCATGTTTGGAATGAAACTTTAGATAAGTTGCATTTCAAGCAAATAAAATCTGACTGGATACTTTCATAATAAGCTGCAAACTGTTACATTATAAAGTTACAATCATTATTTGATAATCAATATATCTCTTAATAATAAATCAGTGACACAGAACAGTTTCATTTCACAGTGTTGCACAAAATTTGATCCAACAACTGAACTGAAAAATTATGTATAGATATAAACTGCATTGCACTCTACAGTTTGATATATGCATATTTCCTATATATAGATATAAAGGAGTATATTGATCCTCGGTCTTCCTATCCTTGCATAATCCAGGATACACCAGGAATCTTTTAATTACATCAAAATGTAATATATTGGGTTAGTACCAGATTATAACAGCTGCATGAACACTGAAACTGTTCACAACAGTTGAAATTACATCTAACAGTGTTCTCCTCATTTCACATTTGATGCTGGTCCTAAGTTGCTCCAGGGTAATGCAGTTGTCAACACATACACATTTCTTTAGGTAATTCCACAGGAAGAAATCACAGCTTTAAATCTGATGAAGTGCTGATGCCAGATGTGTTCTGTGCAGTTACCAACAAGTTACATTTCTAAAACATCAGACTCCCCAGGGCCCTAGACATGGCACTACTATCTTTTAGGCACTACTTTCTTTCAGAGACACAGCACCCTCTTTGATATGCCTTTCCTGCTTTGGACAACAAGTCAAAGCTTTATGGGCACAGGAAAATTCAGAGTTAATTGTCACCAATTTGACAGTCAATTCCAACTGCATTTAACAATTACAACTGCTATTTCTTTGACTGAAGATGCTTTAGTCGAAGGATGGATTTTAAAAGTTTGGTGTCTAGGCAGCAGGGAGCCCAGCAGCATGTGGGGATCCTGAAGGATTCAGCAACATGTTTGTCTGTTCCTTTTTTTAAATACAGCCACGACACTGGAATCTACCTTTCAGTTTCCAACCAATTTGCTGGGGCGGCTATGATTTCATAAGTGCATTTCAGCTGGACTTCTTAAAAAGATCTCTGCTGGGATAAAAGTTAAAAGATTAGCCAAATATTGCGACAAGGAAGAGAAAAAGGCAGAAATGGATTCACAAACTTCACTTTGCTGATGCCTGTCTATAGCCTATGCTACAGGCTGTAATGGATTGCAAAATGTTTCCTGCTGATAGGAGGAAAAAGCCACCACAGAGAATATAACGGCATGGCAGGAACTTGTTCAGGTGGTATGGTCCTGCACACAGAGTTTGAAGAAGTTTAATAACCTAATCAGGTCAGAAAAGGTGAGTAGCCATTGCACATTCAAGTGTATCCTGATGGGTGCCTAACCACAAACTCGATCCCTTCACTCTACCTGCCCAGGCCTACTGATACACATCACACTATTTATTAGCTTACTTTACAACAGCACCCTTTCCCTGCTGCATAGGCACAATCTTACTTACAGTCAAACTATCCACCACTCACACTCACCCTCATTTTATTGTAATTTCAAGATTCCTCCTCACAATGACCCTTCATAAATGTTGTCCATCCATCCACTCAACAAATTCTAAGACTGTCATTCATATGTTTCTTATTTTCTTCACTACTGAAAAGAGCACTGGACACCATGGAGAAGGAGAGAAATGGAGGTGGCCCTTCACTCAGCTCCTTATTGACAACTGCAGAGGAGGAGGCACTGGCGATAAACTGGGTCTTGCCAAGCCCATGTATTGAAGATGGAGTGATGGGAGGAAATCTCTCACATATATGGTGACAGAATTAACTATCACACAGTTACCTGGTATACAAGGTTCACTCTTGAAAGCTTCATGTTGTCAGCCACTAAAATACAAAAATATGTACAATCATAATTCCTACTTTACCAATGTCAACAGTGTGTCAGTTGACAACATTCTTATCTCTGAATCTGAAAGTGTGTATTCATGAGCCACTCCATGACGTGAAAACAAAAGTCAAGGTTTGCAGCTCTCAAGGAGCACCATGTTTCAAATAAGACATTCAAATGAAGTGCTTTTTATTCTCAGTGAATGTAAAACATCCCATGGAACTCGACTGAAAAAGGCCATGGGAGTTATCCTTAATGTTCTGGACAGTCTTGATCCCTTAACCAGCATCATAACAACAAATTGGCTGCCATATCTCCAATATGAAACATGAACTACATTTCAAAGATAATTGATTAGCAGTAAATCGTTTTAGGATGTCCTGAGGTCAGGAGAAACTCTATGGAGAAACAGATGATAATAATCCAACACACTCTCAGCTCTGTGCCACTGCCATTCATTCAGATCCTTGTTGATCTGCAACCTAACTCCATATACCCAACTTTGCCAGATGCCACTTAATATTTTTGAATACTGTATCAAAAATCTGTTTTAAAATGTAATAAGTAGAATCATAGAGATGTACAGTACAAAAGCAGACCCTTCAGTCCAACTCGTTCATGCCAACCAGATATCCTGAATTAATCTTGTCCCGTTTGCCAGCATTGACCCATATCCCTCTAAACCCTTAATATCCATATACACATCCGGAAGCCTTTCAAATGTTGTAATTCTAATTGCCACTTAGGTCCATTTTAAATCTTACCCCTCTCACCTCTCACCTATTAATTAAGCAAATATACATTCAATCTTTCTTTCCTCCTTAACAATTCCAACTCCTACCTTCACTTTCCCAGAAATCCTTCAAACTTACCTCAGGAGGAGGACAAAGATGCTAAGGAGCGGGCATTTACTCCGAGGATGCACCAATTCATTTGAACTGTCCACTAGCTCATGTTCCTCACTGGGACTGGGAAGACAGTACATTAGATTTTCAACTGGTGTCTCACCTGTGACAAGTGAGCAAGAGGAACTGATAGAGTCAGGAAAAGCACTGGGATCCTCCATCAGAAAGCATAGATTGTTCCCAACCATACTCAGTTGGACATAGCTGGTGAACCCCAGGGGCTGTCAATGAATAGGATCAGAGGAGAAAGTGAGGTCTGCAGATGCTGGAGATCAGAGCTGAAAATGTGTTGCTGGTAAAGCACAGCAGGTCAGGCAGCATCGAAGGAACAGGAGAATCGATGTTTCGGGCATAAGCCCTTCATCAGGAATGAGGAAAGTGTGTTTAGCAGGCTAAGATAAAAGGTAGGGAGGAGGGACTTGGGGGAGGGGCGTTGGAAATGTGATAGGTGGAAAGAGGTCAAGGTGAGGGTGATAGGTTAGAGTGGGGTGGGGGCGGAGAGGTCAGGAAGAAGATTGTAGGTTAGGAGGGCGGTGCTGAGTTCGAGGGATTTGACTGAGACAAGGTGGGGGGAGAGGAAATGAGGAAACTGGTGAAATCCGAGTTCATCCCTTGTGGTTGGAGGGTTCCCAGGCGGAAGATGAGGCGCTCTTCCTCCAACTGTCGTGTTGTACAACAACACGACGGTTGGAGGAAGAGCGCCTCATCTTCCGCCTGGGAACCCTCCAACCACAAGGGATGAACTCGGATTTCACCAGTTTCTTCATTTCCTCTCCCCCCACCTTGTCTCAGTCAAATCCCTCGAACTCAGCACCGCCCTCCTAACCTACAATCTTCTTCCTGACCTCTCCGCCCCCACTCCACTCTAACCTATCACCCTCACCTTGACCTCTTTCCACCTATCACATTTCTAACGCCCCTCCCCCAAGTCCCTCCTCCCTACCTTTTATCTTAGCCTGCTGAACACACTTTCCTCATTCCTGATGAAGGGCTTATGCCCGAAACATCGATTCTCCTGTTCCAATGAATAGGATCATCCTGAGGAGCAGCAGAAGTTTTGTGGTGGGCTGTCAACTTTTAAAGCATCACTGTGCATGCTTGGAGAGGGTCTGGCGATGTACATCTCAAGTATGTGTGCCACGATGTTTCAAGCCTTTGTGCTGATGTTCAAATCTATAGGAAGAGTGGCCACCTGCATGGTGCATTAAGGGCAGCAGTCAAATTAGTGCATGCTACCCTCACCAATGGCCTGCAGCCTCTGAATGCCAGCTTCAACAGCATCAACGAAAATCTCACCTAGTACATGCAGCATCTCACTGAGGTGTCACTAAGTGCTTTCCAGCTCAAGGCAAGATCAATCAGAGATAAGGTGGAGAAAGGGTTCATTGAGGTGGAGATTGTATTTAAAAGCACTTCTGCTTCTTGCAAGTTGGCTTCACCTCAGTTAAAGGCTCAGTTTCTGCCTCATGTTCTGTGAAACAAATCTGCCCTTGCACTGAAACAGGTAGAAGATACTTTGACAGGTCTGTTACGGACCCTAGAACTAAATGGCAATTGTCAAGAGCACCTCAGCAGTCAGAGAAGCTGAAGGAACAGCCTCTGTTTAGCTCAGCTGATATTCTGATTTTGTATTTAGATTTCTGAACAACATTAATTTCTGTTCAGTTGTGTATTGATTAGCCATGTTGAATTCATACAGCACACATTATGCCTGCCCTGACCAAAGATGATAATGTATAATCAAAGAGTATTCAACCCAATTTTTACAGTTTTTTGTTCTCAGCATCATAACTACTTTATGTTGCAAATCACAAAATGACCTAAATTATTGTATAGTCTATATTCTAGTATAAGATAAGTTTCAACAAAGTGCACTGTATATCTAAGCATTATGTAGCTATATATGTGATTTACATTGTAATGCATATGCAGGATTCTTGCATTTATAATCTTATATTTAAACTGAACATGCTATTAGAAGGTTAATCCTAACATTACTAGATTTCATGCGCAGGAATAGCTGTTAATAGTGCAGGACTTCAGTTTTTTTTTTGTATTGAAGGTTTGCATGTTTAAGATTTGGGACTGACTTAAGTTGTGTTATTGCATTTAAAAATGATTTGGAGATGCCGGTGTTGGACTGGGGTGTACAAAGTTAAAAATCACACAACACCAGGTTATAGTCCAACAGGTTTAATTGGAAGCACACTAGCTTTCAGTGCACTGCTCCTTCATAAGGTAATTGACCTGATGAAGGAGTGTCACTCCAAAAGCTAGTGTGCTTCCAATTAAACCTGTATGACTATAACCTGGTGTTGTGTGATTTTTAACTTTGCATTTAAAAAGACTTTTCCAATTACATTAAGCTAATTCTCAAGACTACTAATATTTGAGTAACAATATCAAAATAAAAAAATGGTTATGAATCTATTGTGCTGGCTTGCATATAATCTTTGAATTGCTCAGGTTTATATAGTTTTTGTTAAGTTAAATCTTCACAAACAGTCCTAGCATATATGGTTGAACACTTAATTTTCAAAACTGATTATAAACATCATGGCATAATCGGAAAATGTTGTAAAACTTGAAAGGGTTCAGAAAAGATTTACAAGGATGTTGCCACAGGGTTGGAGGATTTGAGCTGTAGAGAGATGTTGAATACGTTGGGGCTGTTTTTCCTGGAGCGGCGGAAGCTGAGGAGTGACCTTATAGAGGTTTACAAAACTATGAAGGGCATGGATAGGATAAATAGACAAAGTCTTTTCCCTGGGGTGGGGGAGTCCAGAACTAGAGGGCATAGGTTTAGGGTGAGAGGGGACCTAAGGGGAAACCTTTTCATGCAGAGGGTGGTACATGTATGGAATGAGGTGCCAGAGGAAGTGGTGGAGGTTGGTACAATTGCAACATTTAAAAGGCAATTGAATGGGTATATAAATAGGAAGGGTTTGGAGGGATATAGGCCAGCTGCTGGCAGGTGGGACTAGATTGGGTTGGGATATCTGGTTGCACGCGTTGGACCGAAGAGTCTGTTTCCATGCTGTACATCTCTATGACTCTATGACTCTATAACAGCATGCTTTCAGGAAAGACTAAATGAAACCCATAGACACATATAATGTATCACTCTGAATTCTCAGTTGAGGGGCAGGGGAATGTTAAACTGATAAACAGGATTTATGTAATACATTTCACAATTTATTGGTAACTATTCTTTTCAGAAGTTAATTTTTTTATGTTTACCCCACTATAGTTTGGAGTCTCAAGAATCAGCATAAAATGCACATCCAAAAGACACCATCTAATAGAAACGCATGGGAACAAGAAATTAAACAAGCAATATTCACTTCAATATAAATATTAATATTTCACAGCATAGGATTTAATTTCACAACACATATAAGGCCAGAACATTACGGATATGTTGATTCATTAATAATATTTCCATTTGTTTGTGCTTTGCTTATCATAAAAGAGTAGTAAACATATTGTTACTTTTTAAAATCTTTTTCCACTGTTGAAAATTATATTTTCCTGATTTTCATGTCTGTCAGATGTAAGAACACTACAGGACAAAATTATATGACATGCAGAATCTTATAGAGGCCTGAACAATGTGGGCTGTCGTGAGAGAAGTGGCAAAATTGCGCAAGATGTCTATTGAGGCTTCTCTCGAACTTAGAACAACTTGCAGCATCTTTTAACTAAGTTCCCAGTGTCAGGGCAGGTTTCTTGTGAGGGAGCCTCTTTGCTTGCTTAGAACTCACTCACTTAGCACCTAGTGGGTGGCACGATGTCTCAGTAGTGAGCACTGCTACCTCACAGTGCCAGGGACCCAGGTTCAATTCCATCCTGGGGAGACTGTGCAAACTCCACACAGCCATTCCCCCGGTGTCCGCGTGGTTTCTTCTGGATGCCCCAGTTTCTTCCCACAGTCCAAGGATGTGCAAGTTTGGTCGGTTGGCCATGAGAAATGCAGCATTGTGGGAGGGATGCTCTTCGGCAGGTTGATGTGGACTCAATGGATTTGAATGGCCTGCTTCCAGACTCCAAGGATTCTATGATACTCACATGCCCACAGCATCCCTGCCTAAACTTGTCTTCCCTTGTTGTGCCTATTACTCCACTCACAACCAGGAAGCTTACCTGTTTAGCTGCACTTAATCAATGGGACATACATCTTACTGTATGGCACCACATCAACCTCATAACTGCACCATGTGGCAGCAGCTTACGTGGCAAACAACTACGTATGCAACAAGCCTTGTCTCAAAGTCTTAGGGAATTGGTCCTCACCAAAGTGTACAGGGGAACCTGTAAGGTGAGGGTCGCAGCACAGCAAATCAGGAGTCCCCTGCCTGTCCAGGTGATTAGTTATGGTCAGGCATCTGTTCTTGGGCAGGCGGTCCATGACTCTGCAGTTTAGAAGTGCATCATGGGAAGTCTTGTAACTTTATAGTGGCCCATTGTGGATAGTGACATTTGGTGAGCAATTGAGATCCACACTTTATAATCACCACTGTCAGTGCTGCTCAATTATCAGGTCACACAAGAGTTAGTTCTCTAGATCAGGGACCATGCTTTGTGCCTCTTAGATCCTTCCAAGTCAACACAAAGAATTCTGCATCATTACTTCACTCCCTTGGAACTGAATAAATTGTGTCGATTGTGCTTCTGTTGAGTTTAAATGTTTAAAATTGCATGCTATGCAAGGATTGTTCCAATCAATAATGATTAAATATTAATTCCACATTGTTTTAGTAAAAGTTCCCTAGAGATACAACTGATGGAGAAAACGGGATTCATCCTTTGACTTTGCAGAAGAGATATTACACAAACTCCTTCCAATTGGAATTGACCTTTCTTTCTTATCCCTACTGCACATTAAAGATTGTCCCTCATTTCTTCTCACATCCTTGCCTGAAGGTGGCACTCCCATGCTAGTAATTTACACGAGGTTGTTCTGATTAACCAAAATTATTAAATAAATATTAATTTTCAGACATACCATAATGTTTAAATGACTGAGCATGACTTTTTAAAAAAATACACTTTAATTTGCTAATTACGTTGATGTGAACAGAAATATAGAAAAAGGAGTAGATTCAGCCTCTTGAGCTGATTTCATCATTCATTAGATCATTCTGATCTGTGGCCTTTGGCTCATGTCCCTTAATATTTTTGTTTAACAAAAACGTATCTAACATTTATAATAAACTCATTTTGAGCAGTATTAGTAAAAGGCTTTTACAATTCAACAGGCTTTAAAACATATCTTACAATCCTTGCACCAGAAGAGACAGCTCAATTTGTACACCCCTACCCCTACTTTGAAGGTCTGTAAATAAATTCCGAATGCTAGGCAATAGCCAACTTTGTGATCAGGACCAGCTCGTTACAAAATATCGAGTAAGACGGTGAAAACTTCAATTGCACTGAATGCAATTTGTACTTAAAATTCTGAGAACTGATTTTGGGTAAGCTGAGCCAAACATTTAGCATGAATGAGAGAAAACTCCACCCTAGTGCATCTTGGAACATACCATTCATGATCAGACTAAAAACCTTTTACTGGACTGAAGAAAACAATATTCATCATATTGCAATAGGACTTACTACATTTTTAAGTTCAGTAGCATTCCAAATGAGCAAGGACTGTAGAGGTTTTGATCATCGCATTACTTGGAACAGATGTCAGTTGACTTGGCTAAGGAGCTGATAGTCACATGGGAAAGAAACACAACTAACATTCAGATTCTATTTTGAAGATCATAACTCACTATTTAAGTGGGTTATTATTGATATTCCAATAATTAATGTCAACATAGTTCAGAATTGATTTGCTAATGCCCTTTACATATTATTCATTTCAAAGATCTAACCAAAATGTCTCAACAGTTATCAAAATGTCTCCCTATTCTGATATGTAAGCTGCATCAGTGCCTTGACCTACTTTATAATTCTCTGTAAGTACATCCTGGATGGTCACTGGGATAATTTCCCCAAAGGGTGATGATTCAAACTAGGCATTATTGTTTCAGTCTCCCATTGTGCATAATGGGAAATCAGGATTATAATTGGCATCATATTGATATTGCCCATTTTCCAGTCAAAGTCAACATGACTCCCATTGAATCTAGTCCATATGGTCAAGGATCGAATCACAATTATCAACATAGTTAAATTCAATGGAATTTACCTTTGACCTTTTTCAAACATACACTCCACTAAAGCATAGAGGACTTCAACCTGATAAAACCAACCAGAGTTTCATATGGTTAAATTTTGTTGACAATATTGTCTATTCTAAGCGTGATACTTTTTGTAACTATATTGCCCCAAAGTAACTTCCTTGTAGCATTCCTTCAAAAGAAAATTAAAAAGTTATTGCAAATAGTGGTGAAGTGAATACAGGACATAAGTTATGCCTGCTGGAAGAGTGTTTTAAGGTTTGTTGTCAGGGAAGAAGAAAATTAAAATAGCAAAGCTGCTGAGTTTCACCAGCAATATCTGTTTTTGCTTCAAATCTCCAGCATCTGCAGTTCTTTGTTTTATTTTAATGAGAGGAGACTGCCCAATAGGCCAGACAATACACCCACTATCTTGGCAGACATGCCCACTGGCACTGTCCTACATATTGCTCCATCAAGGTCCTCATCTATGTTCTGCAGTAGAACTCTTCTGTAATCTCACCCTCCAGTGAACGGGTAAGTAAACTTTCACCTCTGGAATGGTTGTAGCACAATGGTGTTTGGATAATTCATGCTGATCCCAATCTAAACTAACCTCCAAAGTGCATACAATGGCAATATTTGAATTGGTGACTGCAAATGTCAGATCAAGTAATGGGGCCTCTCCCAAAGGTACTGTCCATTTACTCTATTTCCTCCCTCTGGGGCCACTGTATTTGAGCAGGATGCAGCTCTTGGGTTTTTGAAAAAAGAACTCAGAAGTGATGAGTGGGAAGTGGGAGTGGGTTGGGGTATAAGTGCTGGAAAATCATCTCAAATCTCCCGCCCTATCTGCTAAAATCAATTACTTTGCAAGTGAGTCTGTATTGGTGAGTTTCAATAATGCACATCCCAACCACCTTTGCAATCCTGGAGACCAGGAGCACATTTACATTTGAAGTTGTCATTTTCTATATGACAGCTGATCACTGTGATGCAAATTAATATAAAAATGTGGCCAAGGCATATTCCGATAATACATCTCTTTGAAATACATCCAGACATAATGGATGTGTTTGTATGCCACACAGCATTTCCGATGAAAAATTGCAAAAGTTGGTGTAAGGGAAAGAATCACAAAGACTTCCATGCATGTCATCAGCCTCTGCCCATTGTATTTGCCAGGGACTGCTTGTTTCATACAAACATAAAATTGAAGAAATGTAAATGAGATGGCAGTGGAAGGTCACTGAGCAAAAAAAAAACAAGAAAAAAGTGCAGGAGGAGCCAAGGATCACCTTTGAGCAAAGCACGTAGAGATACGGTAATGAAATTGGATGGTCATTATAAAATACGAGCCTAGTGGTCATGTCACTGCTGCCTCATGTGTCAACACTCTACCCAAAAGAAAAGAGTGGAAATTCCATTGGCTGCTACAAATCAATGGCCCAAAATTGAATGCTCATAAAATTGAGAATCAGTGTAATAACTCATTTTTCTATGTCCCGCTCCAACCATCTAGTTACTGCCACAATTGAGCAAACCACAGCAGAAACTGCAAGGTGGTGCATGGACTCAGATGAGGCTGGAAAATCGATCAGTTCAGGTCCTTGTCTGCCTGTTCAGTTCTGCTCTGGCCTCTCACATTAATCTCTTGTTCTTCCACCTTTTGAATAGTACTGATGATTGGCTTTGTGGCCTGCAGTCATATTGATTACCTCTAAGTTGTTTTTTTTCAGAATCTAAAGTGTTGACAAGACAATTTAGAATCCCAGGCAGCTACTTTTATCGGTAATTCTGTTTGCTTACAAGAGTTGACAGTTTTGTGCTGAAGTTTCCCATTCTCTGTTGTGAGCCTTTAAAGACTGAGAAGATGTCTTTGACAAGGATTTTGAGCATCTAGATTAGTAGAAACTATGGGATTGAACTTCCACAGGGATTCTCCTGCAACTCTGCTTGAGGATCTGTGGAAACTCCAAAGAAATAGCAGACACAATTTTCATGCTGTTCCTGAAGAATTTTCTGTCAATGTTACTGGGGATAATTGGGAGACTTTCTCCTCAGTCTCCACTCCAGAAATTTGACTTCTATGAATCTTGGCCCTATTTAAGGCAAGATAGAATCTATTCATTGAGAACAGGCTGCAATTTGCTGAGCTTCAGCATGCACTGATCTCAGCAAATCTAGTCTGACAAAGAAAGCAGTGATGAGGACAAAGTAACACTTTAAGCTTGCTCTTTATCATAACACCTTTAAAAATAAAATCATTTTAAAGAAATGGCTGAAAAAATTAGGATGGCAGGCAAAATTCAACCCATACATTCACATTCAGGAGGACATTGTGTAACATGCGCCTAATGTCTGAGTTTACAGTGTGCATGGAGTTCAATGAATCAGAGATAATGTTACAATAGCAAAGATCTAATTTCCAGACTTGTGCTATCTTTGAATATGGGCATGTGTTGGGAGCTTTGAATATGCTTCATGATCTTTTGAAGTGTTGCACTTTCATCTATTACCATTGCTGTCCATCTTTTGGAATGGTTCTCTACCCCAATAGTTTGTAGTGATAGATGTTGAAAAGGATAAAATTATACCAAAATGCATAGAGTAGCCAATTAAATAGAACTCTTTCAAATTAACAGGCAACTTTGTTTTCATTGTTTATTCGTACTGGTTTTGAGAGGATGCTTACAAACAGACCTAGAAATAACTGATCTATTGGGAACATTTTTCAGTGGTGAGAGTATTTTTTGAGCACATACCAGTTAATGTTGTTAATCTGTGTCAGAAATTTCCAACTTCCAAGTAAAAAAAAGCAAAATTTGGAAAGAATAATCTTCATAGATCAAATCAAAATATTGTTATAGGTGTCTTTAGATTCCTTTCCATATCATAAATAAATAATAGTGCAGATGATGGAGTTTAATTAGGATGATTTGGAGGTGCCAGTGTTGGACTGGGGTGTACAAAGTTAAAAATCACACAACACCAGGTTATAGTACAACAGGTTTATTTGGAAGCACTAGTGTTCAGAGCACTGCTCCTTCATCAGGTGGTTGACAAGATGTGGGCATATGGAAGAAAAATAAAAGGTAATCAGTAAGTCTTTTAAATATTTGTAAGCCTTTTCAAGGACAGTAATAGGAGAATAGAGTATAAGCCTAAAGCATAGACTCTGCATGTGGCAGACTGGCGAAGATGGTATGAATGGGGGACGGAAAGGGTTTGGATATATGAACATATGCAAACATACAAATCAGAAGCAGACCATTCAGTCTCTCGAGCCTGCTCTGCTACTCAAGAAGGTCATGACTGAGCTCATTGTAAACTCTTATCCACATTCCTTCCTATTGCTGACAACCTTTCACACCCACGCTTGACAAAAACCTATTGACCTCTGCCTTAAAAATATTCAAGGGTTCTGCATCCACACCTTTTCAGAAAGAGAGTCCCAAAGACTCACAATCATCTGAGAGAAAAAAGAATAATCTAATCTTTGTTTTAAATGGGCAAAACCTGATTATTAAACAAAATTCTGGACTCTTACATAAAATAAAATATCCTCTTTACACTCACTCTATCAAGACCACTCAGAATTTTCTATGCTTCACTCAAGTCACCTCTTATTCTTCAATCCAGTAGATAAAGCACGGCCTGACCAATGTTTACTCATAAGATAATCTGCCCATTCCAGGTATTAATAACTGTTCTCTAAACTGCTTCCAATCTATTCATATCTCCTTTAAATATGATTACCAATGCTATGCACAATGCTCTAAATGTGATCAGTCCAGTGCCCTGTATATGTGAACCATAACATCTCTAACTTCCATGTTCAATTCCGCTTGTGATTAATGATAACATTCTATTCCCAATTACTTGTTGTATCTGTACCTGCTAGCCTTTTACATTGCATGCGCAAGGACACCCGGATTCCTTTGCATCTCAGAGCTCTGCAATCTCTCACCATTGCAATAATGTTCTTCATGTTTGTTCTTTCTGCCAAAATGGACAATTTTATATTTTTTCATATTATACACCATTCTACATTTACTTATTCAACTTGTCTATATCCTTTTCTAACCTCATTGTGTTCTCTTCACAACTTATTTTTCCATCTATATTTGTCTCATCAGCAAATTTGGCAACCATAGTTTCCATTCCTTCATCTAAGTCAATTCTATTGATCACAAACAGTTGAGGTTCCAGCACCAATCCCTGTGGCACACCACTTGATAATTATTGTCAAACGCGTGTTGCTGGGAAAGCACTGCAGGTCAGGCAGCATCAGAGGAGCAGGAGAATCGATGTTTCGGCCATAAGCCCTTCATCAGGATTGATTCCTGATGAAGGGCTTATGGCCGAAAGGTTGATTATCCTGCTCCTTGGATGCTGCCTGATCTGCAGTGCTTTCCCAGCAACACACGCTTGACAATAATTATCATAGGTTGAAGAGAGGAGTGTCTATTGGAACTAGGCATATATGCCATCTGTCAAGCCTACTGTTGACTCTTGAAGGACCATTCTGAAGAAAACAGAGATTAGGGCAGTGGTGGAACATACATTCACCATTGGGTATGTAGCTCCTTCTAGACTAGGCGATTGATCATTTCTGGAATAATATATCACAAATTACAACAGGAGTTGTTAATATTGGAACAATAACATTTATGATATGTTAGTAATTGTCAGTCTGGGATGAATGACTACATTGTCTCTTTCAATAAAATTGGAATTATTGCTTAAAACAATATATTCAAATGCTTAAACCTGGAATCAGTTTCATTTTTTGATTTCCTTTGTCACCCTCCATTTTTACCCCATAAAGCAGGTCAAAGAATATGTGCTCAGCTTTCATTAAAGTTGTTTTCTTAGTATGAATTAGAAAGTGTGGAATTACGCTCAGCAATATATTCCTTTGATTTTCTCCTTCACCTTGTGAAAAGTACATTATTTAGTTAATGTACACATACATTGAATATTTGTCAAATCAACTCAATTTTTGCACATTCATATCAATATTTTAATAGGTTCCAGAGTCAAATAATTGGTGTTTGATACAGATATCAGGAATGCTTCCCATTAGGAACTTATTCATATCTTTTTCTTTATTCATGGGATGAGAGCATCAATTATGATGCCAGCATTTGTTGCCAATCCCTAATTGTTCTTGAACTGAGTGAGTGGCCAGATTACATCCGAGGGCAGTTAAATTCAATCACACCGCTGATGTCCAGAGACATATGTAGGCCAGATAAAGTAAAGATGGCAGATTTCCCAGAGATTTTGAGAAGTGATGGTAGAAACGAATATGTTATAAAGCCCTCTGCATGTTCCTCAACCATTCTCATTCTCTTGCTGACCATTGAAGAATATTACTTGATCAGGAGGTTCTTTGGTAAGCAAAGCTGAATAAGGTACAGAATGTCAACAAGATTCATAAGAACCTTGGCAAACTGAATTGATTTGAATTCATTTTCATGTGTACCGAGACACAGTGAAAAGCTTTGTCTTGCGAGCAATACAGGCAGATCACATTGTTATGTAGCATAGATAAGTAAATAATAGGTAAACAGCGGAAAAAACAAAAAAAACAGTTGTAGGCAAATGTTAACAGTTTGTGAGTCCATTCAGTATTCTAACAACAGTAGGGTAGAAACTATTGCAAAACCAGCTGGTGCATATGTTCAGGCTTCTGTACCTTCTCCCTGATGGTAGAGGTTGTAGAAAAACATTGCCAGAGTGGGATGGGCCTTTTAGAATTCCGGCGGCCTTTCCTTGACAGTGGGCCTGGTAGATGGATTCTATAGATGGGAGGTTGGCCTTTGTAATTGTCAGGCCATGTTCACCACTCTTTGTAACCGTCTCCAATCTTAAATGGTACAGTTTCCATACCAGGTAGTGATACATCTAGATAGAATGCTCTTGATGGCACACCTATAAGAGTTGGCAAGGGTATTTGCCATTATGCCAAATTTCCTCAGCTGCCTGAGGAAGAAGAGACATTGTTGGGCCTTTGTAACCAGGGCATCCACATGAAGAGCCCAAGAAAGCTTGTTGTGGATAACCACTTCCAAGAGCTTGACACTCTCCACTTGTTCCACCTCTGTTCTGTTAATGTGTAAGGGGCATGAGTAACATCCCGCTGCAAGTCAATAATGAGTTCCTTGGTTTTGTTGGCATTGAGAGCTAAGTTGTTCTCAGCGCACCATTTTTCCAGGTCTTCCACCTTCCATCTGTAATCTGTTTCGTTGCCATTTGAGATTCAACTGACTATGGTGGTGTCATCAGCGAACTGCATTGTTAAATGATCCGAGATCCATACAAAACATCTGTAGTGCATCTTTAACTTCCTATGGTTATGCATAATGGTGACGCTGATGGATGCATTGATCTTATTAAAGCAATATTCCATTGATGTCCTAGAAAGTGTGCAGGTATCAACAGCCACAATTCCAACAGCAAAATACATTCATATAGTACAAATAACATGAAAAAATGTCAAGGTCTTTTATAAGCATAATCAAAGACAATTTGTCACCTGGCTCTATAAGATGATATTTATCAAGATGACTAAAAGTTTGTCAAAGAGGAAGGTTTTAGTTTTGATCTTTCAGTAGCCACTCAGAAACTTATAGCCACAGATCTGTAAACTGCTTTAAAAAGAATAAAATAAATATGCACTTTCACTATGCTGTTTTTAAATAAGCTACAAATTGAGAAAATGCTTTCATGTTGGCGGACCATATACTGGGACTGGTTTTCATTCTATAGCTTCCATACCTGAGGAAATCATGTATCCTATAATATCTTGGAGTTTGTTGTCCCTGGGAAGGAGACAGCATTGCTAGGTTAGAATATAACCATTAAGGTCTCTTTGTTCAGTAATGGCCACAGTTACAAGTGTCCTCAGTAACAGACCGCTATAACCATGTAGCAAAGAAATTAAGAAAAGTCAAGAACTTAAGAGTTAAGTAAGCTTAACTTTAAGTAAGCCCTGGAAGGATGAGGTTTGTTGGCCTACTTTCCATATTATGATTAAATTCCAGATTAGCCTCCAATTTAATCAGACCACCAAGATCATCATATTCCCCAGTTGTCAAAATCCTTGGTGTGAAGGTCTGAACTGATTTTCTTTCTTTATTCATCAGCTCCCTCAGTTGGGTGCAATACGGTTAAATTAGAAAGAATCCCCTCCTTCGTCGATGCATTTCTCTCAGACAATAAATATTAGTGTTTAAAAAATGCCATTTTAACCAAACTTTCCTGAGTTAGCAAAAAAAGTAAGTTTATTACTTACTGAACATGAAAAGAAATAATAACACATACACAGAACTTAGAAATGAGAAGGAAAATAGGATAAAAATTAAAAGATATTCAGGACAATCTTGGGATCATTCATGAGAAGCAGATAGCGAATGTTAACAAAGATAGAAATTGCTGCAAAAGCTCAGCGGGTCTGGCAACAACTGAGTTCTGAGGAAGAGTCACTCAATCCAAAATGTTAATTCTGATTTCCCTTTACAGATGTTGCCAGATCTGCTGAGATTTTCCTGAAATTTCTATTTTGTTCCTAATTTAGAGTATCAGCAATTCTTTCAGTTTTTAGATCATGAACACTGATGGTTAAGTTGTTGATTTCAGGATTTTTGGCTTGGCAGATTAGTTGAAATTCTCTTGTCCATTTTTTTTTGTGGTAGCTGACATTACTCAGCATGAGAGAGTCCTTCTTTGGTCCTGTTTCCATTTATTAACTCACTGGTTAACTGGCTTCTGGTATGCTGATCCATAGAGTATTTTACCTGCAATGCAGGGGTGACTAATGGGTGGTTCTTTGACTGATGGTCACAGCACACGAATGGTCAAACTCAGGTTAGTACATGGGTAACTCAGCTCACTGGCACAAGTTCTTCTATTAACACCTCAGGCCAGGGTTGAAAGTTTTGACTCCTGTTCCTGAAAGCAGAAGTCATAAAATATGTCTCTTGCCCAGATTTCTGTCTTTTCTTGCATCATGTTTACAGTCTGAAGTAACTGCCAGGAATTACAGATCAGGTTGCAATGCATTTCTATCTTTTAAATTCATTGTTTCGAAGCTTCCTTCACATCTTATCAGATGTGGCATTTCAAGGTCTGTCTCTGTCTCTCTCTCCAGACATCCACTGAAAATACATCCACAGGCTTTTTTTTTTGGCTGTTAGGTCAAAGACACATGTTGTAATTAAAAGTATAATATCTCCATAGATTAGCCAATGTTATGATCCCTGGTCTTGATAACAAGAAACAACAAGATCTTGATAATCAGTGAAGTGTCCATAGATATTATTCCTTGACTTAGTGTAAGTAACAGTATCACTGCCTACATACCTTGTTACAAGATGATATCAATAGAAAGGTAAAATGTACCTTAGGTGCACCTTCACCAGATTGGCATCCTTCTGTTGTTCCTAACTGCTTCTAAGAAGCAAAAATGCACAGGAATTTAATGTAAAAGAGATGGGTTTTTTAACCCCATTTCAACTAGAAAGTAAAGGAAATGTGAATCCATCAGCAAATGACAAAACAAGATGTGCCTGGCTCTCAATCATCAATTAACAGGATAACTATAACTCTGTCTTGTGACATATCCATGTGCTCAGGACTTTTATTCTAGCCTGTAATGGCCACTATATGTCATGCTACAGTGAGCTACCACTCCCCACCAGTGTTGGGAGGGTAATTACCAAGTTTAAATGATTTGGTCTCAAACCTTTAAGGTTAGTGGGGGGGCTTACCATTCATTTATGTTTCACCTGTAAAGCTCTTATCCTGAGTTAATCATGAGACTATAGAACATTTATACTTCAAATATTAACCAAAGCTACAATCTGTGTAATGAGTACAATTTGTCATGTTTCTTGCTTGATAGCACTCTTTCACAACACAGACTGGGGCAATTTTAACCAAAGCCATCCGGGTAACTGATTTCACACTGTCTGTTTTTATATTTCATTGAAATCAATGAATTGCAATGGATAGCATTTAAAATCAGCATTCTCATATAACCCATGAGATTCCTACCTGACAAATTGAATTAAAATTACATCTAATAATCTTTGTTCCTTTTTAAAAAAGAACTAATAATTTTACCAGAATTCAGCTTTTGAACTTTTTCCGATCACCTAAAAATAATTTTGTGAAAAAAACTAAGTAGATTCAGAGAGAAGCAGCATTCAATCAATTGGGCAACTTGACATTTGAACAATTTGATTGGTCACAAACTCTAATGATGAAAATCTAATATGTAGAGATTGTGCTTTTCCAGTGTAAAGGATTATATATTCAGTTCCAATGTTTAATATTGAAACGCAAAACATATCCCAATGTCAAGATAGAGTAACTTGTATTTCTCAATAGAAAGTGCATAAAAGATTTTCAAATATACAAACATACCGTAATTTTAAAACTATTTACTAAAATTCAACACTCATCATTTTACGTCCTAAATATTTCATGTCAATATGCTTCCAAAAAATGTTTTACTTGATCCAACAATGCAATATTTTACCTGATGTACCAATGGAATAAAAGGTGTTCCCAACCCATAAACAGCTTTCTTCCAATCATGATTTTGCCTTAAAAACATCTGCCTTAAGTCACATGCTCCTGACTTTGTACAATTGTAAATTAAAACTGCACCTTCCTTAAGAATAAAGACTTTGCAGTTGTTATAAGAAACTGTTACGTATCAATTTTTAGGAAGAGAATGTTTTAGCTTCTAATGTTTTGTAGCGCATTACACTGGCCAGATACTCCAGCTCAAATATTCACTATAGCATTCTTTTCTTCATTTGACTCATAGAGTCATAGAGATGTACAGCATGGAAACAGACCCTTTGGTCCAACCCGCCCATGCCAACCAGATATCCCAACCCAATCTAGATCTGAGAAATCCATTTTAGTTTTGATTAGAATTGATTGATTGATTAATTGTCACATGTACCGAAGTACAGTGACAAGCTTTGTTTATGAGCAACACAGGCAGATTATAATAAGCAGGGATGTACAGATCAAAGGTTGTATAAAAAGATTTAGACAAAGGCATATAGGTTATGTTGCTCAGGGCATGCATTAGGTGAGATTAACATTAGCAAGATCAACATTATTTGAGGTTAGAGAGTCCATTCATCAGTCTCATCTCAGCAGGGAAGGTGCTGTTCCTGAACTTGCTGGTGCATGTGTTTAAGTTTCTGTATCTTCTGCCTGATGGAAGAGGTTGTAGGAGATCATTACCGGCGTGTGATGGGTCTTTGATGATGTTAGCAGCCTTTCTGCGGCTATGAGCTATGTAAATGGAGTCCATGGATGGAAGATTAACTTCTGTGATGGCCTGGGCTGTGCACACAGCCTGCAGTTTCTTATGGTCCTAGGAAGAGCAGTTGCCATACCAGGCCATTGTGTACCTGGACAATATGCTTTCAATGGCGCATCTTTAGAAGTTTGTGAGGGTCCTCATGGAAATGCCAAATTTCCTGCACTGCCTTGGGAAGAAGAGGCATTGATATTCTTGACTGTTGCATCTATGTGGGAAGTCCAAGATAGTTTGTCAGTTATCGTCACTCCAAGGAACTTGATGATCTCCACCTTCTCAAACTCAGTTTTTGTTGATGAGGATGGAGGTGTGTTCTTCTTTCTTTCTTAAGTCAATGGTCAGTTCTTTAGTTTTGCTGCTGCCTCTACCTCCCTTCTGTATTTTGACTTGTTGTTGTTGTTAGATATCCGTCCTACTAAAGTGGTGTTGTCAGTGAACTTGCAGATTGTGTTTGTTCAGAATTTGCAACACAGTCACGGGTGTACACGGAGTACAGTAGGGGGCTGAAGACGCATGCTCGGGGGGCTCCAGTGTTGAGTGTTATCATGCAGTTACCTATCTTCACTGCAGTCTGTGGGTCAGGAAGCTGAGGATCCAGTTACAGAGAGAGGAGTCGAGATCAAGGTCTTGGAGTTTTGAGATCAGTCTGGAGGGGACAATGGTGTTGAGGGCGAAGTCGCAGTCAATGAGCAGGAGTAGAATATAAATCCTTTATGACTAAATTAGCAGTTTTCTTGATGGTCAATGCCCTATGTAGATTCTGTCTGTATTGCAGAAAGTGATGCTGCTTAATCCTTTTTCCAAACTCGCTATTGTCCAAAACTGTTGGCCAATTCAATATCAATTAATTTTCCAAATATTTTCCACAAAGAAATTGGAGTCTTTTACAGATAAATTGGTGACACCTTATTCTGAGATTATACCCGATAGTCCTAGATTCCCTGAGAGGAAACACGTTTTCTGTATCTACCCTAAGAATCTTGTACATTTGAATAAAGTTCCCTCTCATTCTACTTAACCCCATTCTAGTAAACTCCAACAGGCCCAGCCTACTCAATGTTTCCTCATCAGACAGTCCCTCCATACTCTGGATCAGCCTACAGGAGCTTCTCTGAATTGCCTCTAATGGCAGTATAGCCTTCCTTAGATAAGTGGATCAACATTTTTCACCATATTCCAGATATGATCTGATTACTGTCTTGTATAATTTTAATAAGAACTCCCCATTTTTATATTACATTCTTTGTGAAGTAAAGTCCAACTGTCCAATTGCTTTGCATTTTACCCACTTTACCTGGATGCTATTTTTTTTGTAGTTCATGAATGAGGGCCCCCAAAATCCCTCTGTATTACAGCTTTCTGTAGTCTTTCCCCATTTAAATAATATTCAGCTCGTCTATTCTTCCTACTGAATCTCACATTCTCCCACACTATATATTACTGTAAAGGTTTTGCACATGCACTTGTTCATATCCCTCTGTGTCATCTTCACGACTTAACTTCTCACCTATTTCTGTCTTCAGTAAATTTGGCAGTAGTACATTCATTTCTGAAACCAAACTATATCATAAAAATATGTGGCTTCAACACTGATCCCTGTGGTACTTCACTAAAGACAGGTTGCAAACCTGAAAATATCCCTTTTATTCCAACTCTTCGTCTTCTATTAGTTAACCAATCCTTTATCCACGTAATATACTACCAGCAACAATGTGGGCTTTTATCTTAAGTAGCTTTATGTGTAATACCTGGTCATTTTTTGGAAATGTAAATATATTACATCTTCTAGTTCCCCATTATCTACACTACTTGTGGCCACCTGAAATTTGTCAAGCATGATTTCTCCTTCATGAAGTCATATACATCCTTGTTTAAATTATTTATTTATAAATATTCTATCATTATATACTTTAATAGATCCTCACATTTTCCATAAGATAGGTGCTAAGCTAACTGATCAATATTTACCTGATTCTTGACTCTCCCTCTCTTTGAATAAGGATGTCACATTGGCAATTTTCCAATCCTCTTGGATTTTCCTGAGTTTTGGAATCCTCAGATGCACCTGTCCACATAAGTTATTGGCCGTTTGCCTCAGTTGTTTCCCTCGTTCCCTTTCTCTAGTGATAGTCATTATGCTTATTTCCTCTCTCCCTTCCCTTCATTATTTCGATTTTGTGGTATATTATTGATGTTCTGTGCCATGAAGACTGATGCAAAGTATTTACTCAACTCCTCTGCCATTTCCTGATCCCCCATTATTATTTCCCTAGCCTTGTTCTCTAAGCGGTCTACGTTGATTCTGACTTCTCTCTTCCTTTTTTTACATTTAAAGAAGCTCTTACTTTTCATTTTTATATATTATTTGCTAGTTTGCCTTCATGATTTATTGTCTCTCTTTATTTAGTCGCCTTTTGTAGGCTTTAAAAGCTTTTCCAATCTTCTGATTCACCAGTAATCATTACTGCATTTTTAAAATTTCAATTTCATACTATCTTTAACTTCTTTGATGTTTCAGTCTTATTAGAAACTTAAAGCTTTATATTGTTTCATCCCAGTATATGCTTAAAGCAATTCATTTCATAATCTAGTGCCTAAACTATTAATACCATACAAGCTGTCATAGACTTGGTTTCAAAGAAAGGAGTGTGGGGTCTGTTGCTTATTTGTCACACAGGATTGTTTAGGTGATTTTCATGAATTCTTGGGTGATTAGATTAGTGCTCACTATCAGAGAGAACATAGGAATCATTGAATTGTGACAGAGCAGCACGGATACTGGGCACTTTTACCCTCAGGTGAAGATGGGAATAAAGTGGAACATTACCACTTGGGTAGAAAGATAAATTAACTGTTTAGGAACATAATTACAAGCTGTTGTGAAAGACAATTAAAATAATTTATAAGGACTGATTATCCGATCAAGTGTTTAGGGCTTGTGGTTTCTGAATCAATGCTTATGTGTTGAACATCCAAATGGTATCAGTCCTATAGATGATTACTTAAGAGTTGCAGAAGTATAGACATATTGCCATCACCCTGTGAAGAGCAGATTCTGAAGAGTTCAAAAAATAAATGGACAGATTCCCAATTCAATGAGGAACAAAGAAGTACAGACAATGAGTGTTCAAAAGGAGTGTAATCCAAGCACTAGTTCGCTAGCACTAATATCCATCAACTTGATGAGTGCTAAAAATGTGAAAAAAATAAACAACAGGGAATATTGTTCCACTTAGTCATGTGGCAAATGAATCAGGACTTAGGAATTGTTTCACTATATTTGGGTTACATTATCTTTCATATAATCTGTTTTGCTTGGCTGCACATCCTGACGATTTAATCATAGCAATGATTTTTATCATATATTTGAAATTCTTTTGACACATCTGGATTTAACGCTTGAAGTTATTATCCTTGTTGATCTTAACCTCAATTGATTCAAAGCTGAGCCCACAGCATCTCAAATTTATGTTTGCCAATAATAGTTTAACTCAGTGTATTACTAACTTTACCCATTCTTTTCAACCACTAATTCATTCTAATTGATTTAATTTGTACTTATAAATCAAAGGCATTGATTTTTGTCCCAATAGCTTGCAGAAGCATTGTAAGAGACCACAGTCTAAATTTTGCTTCAAGATGCAGTAGTGGACAATTTGCTTCAGTCAATTCATTTTTACCATTTTGTTCTATTGTGGTAAATGGCAGATATGAATATTTAGTTGCTCAGCAGGCTTCTGGATTCTTATTGCTATTTTTGACATTGGCATTCACAATATGGAGAGTGATATGTGCCCTAATATTGGCTAGCAGCATTACATATCTATTTGTTAGCCTCTTCCTTCACTTCCCCCACCAATGCCTCTCTTTAGATATATATCTCGATTCGTGCTTGCATCGCTGAGTAAAGAACTTCAGCTGAGATTTTTAATATAAAAGCTTCATAAGTCATCTATGCCAAGCCTCATCTCTTTCCAGTTTAATAGCAGTATTGCTTTTACATTTCTGGTTATAATTGGCCCTTTTGTGTACATAACCCAACTAAATAAATTTGAGATCTTCTGGATTTTAAACCAATTAGGATAGATGGAAAGTCCCAAAAATGTTCTCTACTGTTGAATATTTTACTTAGCCTTATGAAGTAGAAATACCTTTTCAATGCAGCAACATGCATTTCTACAGGGCTTTAAATGTACAAGACATCCTGAGGCACTTTCCACAATGATAATAAGAGAATAAACATTCTGATGAAGGATAGAAATTATAGAACCTTCCAACACAGATGGAGACCATTTGGCCCATTGTCACCGTGTCCACTGCATATCCAGCTTTTACCTTGCTGTTTATCCATAGCCTTGTTTCATTTAATTCTTTTTCAAGTATATACCCGATCTCCACTTGGAAAGTTATTCAAACTGTTTTCACCACCCTTTCAGGTCGAAAAGGAGAAAGTGATTAAAGGTAATGTTGTTATCTGGACTTTCAAAAGCCTACTATTAAAGTAGCATGCCAATATTGACTAAAGGAGAGAAAGTAATATCATTGGTGAGTTTATTTTCGATGGAGGGAAACATTTGACTCTGTCACCCATGTTTGAGTATTGGGCCATTGCTTTTATTTAGATAGAATTAATTGTCTGGACTTGGAAGTACAGTACATCATTTCAAAGTTGGCAGATGTATAAAATTTGGAAACCATGGGCTGATTTTATGGTTTATTTAGCTGAGTCCAAATTGAATAGAGTTTGTTGAAGGGATTTCTTCCATCAGACCTATTGAACTTTCCTGTCATGTCATAACAAACTCACTTCATTAAATACCAACACTGCCCCATAAGGACCATCTCATCTAATTCTGGCCCATCTTACCATATACATTCCCAGGACAACTCGCTATATGCAACAACACCATCCTTCAAAGCTCACAGTGTGTCAGGACATGCATTGGAAATCTAGCATTGCACATCACTGGCAGCAGCACATAGGTGGCATAGCTGACATTTTGTCTTCATATGCCATTCCCTCATCTTTGTAATTGTTTAACATCCAGGCCACATAGTTTACCTGCCCCTTGCTACATATATCATTCTCTAAGCCTATGTTACTCTGTCCTCAGTGCCTACTGTAAACATATAGTTTGTCATGGTCTATTAGGGGAATACAAATAAAATCAATAGAGGTTGACGTTTACCCAACAGCATAGATAAAATGGTAAGGAAGCAAGTCTTACCACCTTCATGGCCATCCTGACCTCCTCCTTCATGGTATTAATCTCCAAAACCTGATTGTCAAGCTGAGATTTCAACCCATGGTGTCAAGTGCAATCTGTGTTCCCTTCCATGTTCTCACATCTCCTCAACACAAACTACAAGTGGAAAATGGCTGTGATCTCACCCAGATAGGCGGAATCAGTTTTCTGACCCAACATGCTTGCTTCACATCTGATAAACAGGAGGCCTTCCAAGGGCAATTGCATCACTTATGCACTTACAGAGTACAGCTTGAAGTAATTTGCAATCAAATCATCATGCGTATGAAATGCATATAGGGTATAGGTATGGACTGTAAATCCTGGTCACAGGCAATCTTGGCTATGTCATTGGTCATTGCAGATTGAAGATGGTTATGTCCATGAAGCAGGCAACCTTAATACTGACATCAAAAAGGCACAAAGCAAAATGCTGATCCAAGATATCATAAGCTACACAGGGCATGGAAATGATTCCCTCTCACCTTAAACTGTATATTTAATGCACCATGCTCTTATATGGAAAGATGCCTTTCCTGGGTGGGGTGGGCTGGTAGATTAAGGTGATAGTACTCATTCAGTGTAGTGATTGTAATGAGGTCAGTCAGATAGACCTCAGAGAATATGAGTTCTCTGATTAGGGCTGTTCACCTGGTCCAAATGAGAACCCTGGCTGACAGATAAGAACAGGAGTGTCTGACATCCTGTTCACTTTGAGAGCTGACTCTGAGGAAGCCGAATCAGTGTCAAGGACTCTCCATATATATATAAAGAGTGATTTGGTGATGGTATACCAGCCTTTGTGGAGTTATTTCATACAGCATTTAATCTCCTCCTGTCTCTGTGAGATGACTGGTGCTGCGTTCATTGGGATAAGTGGCAACATTGATGTTCCATATACAGACATTCCATGATCCTCCTTGTTGGAGTGTTCCATGTCCCATTGTATGGAGGAGCATGCTAAACCATCATTTGAGTGAAATGAATACTGACTTCTCACATTAAAAGGACCTATTCCTATAATCCCCAGGAAGGTTCCTTGTCAGCATAATTGATGGATCCAGCAACAGTGGGTGTTGTTATAAACAAAACACAGGCAAAACATAGTTGCCATAATAGTGTTAAGTTTTCCACCATCATTAAAATTCAAACAAAGTGTCACAGGTGCTGGAAATCTGGAACGAAAATAAAGTGCTAAAAACACATAGCAGGTTGAGCAGGATCTGTGGAGAGATGTTTGAAGTTAGATAATGACTGTTCTTCAGCTTAAGGAAACTCAGGGCTGGGAAGTGAAGGGTCAGTAATCAGTTAGCTGCTCAGTTTTGTAATTGCCTGGAGATTGACCCAGTTTTAACCACTCTAAAAAGATCGCTTGGGGGACTTTACAGGAAAGTGAGTCAGCACCATCTGAAGTCTTCTCTAAGTCAGAGTGGAGGACATTTCTGGAAGGTTCCAAACACAGGGAAATTGCCCACTAGAAATTTAAACTTCCCAGATGTTGCACTGTGACTTCCAAGTGGCCCCATGGCCCATCTTTCAGGATACATATCTGTAAAAACTATCATCCAACAGGAACATCTAAGCCAAAGTTCTAAATCATAAAGTATCCTTTATTCACATTCATACCATCAGTTATTATTGCGAGTAATTTAAATTGTCATTAACTTGTTCACTTTTGGCACAGGAATTTGACCATGTCTCTGGAGACCATTTCCTGATTGCTCAAAGATTGGAAATATTTGGTTAACCAAAAATCTAAATAGTCCCAGGAATGAAATAAATGACATCGAAATCTTTTAATTTAAATCTGTAGTACTTGGCAATGGCTACGATAGTTTTGTTATTTTAGAATCATATAATTTTAAGTCTAGCAGAAGCCCACTTTACTGACTGTGCTCTTCGCTTAATGCCACATCTCCACCCTCTCTCCATCTCCTTTTAATTTTTGTCTATTTTAAAAATTCCTATGTACTTCTCTTTCAGAAGGATATTATTAATTGTACTTCAGTCACTGTTTTATGAAAGGTCCAGTGAGCCCAATCAAGCTTGCCTATAAAAACAAAAACCTAACATCTCCCTATGTTCTTCAGCTGACAATGTTGAATTTATGCCCCCTACTTAATAGCTCAATGAGCAGTGAAAAGAGTTTCCTACATATGCTTTACCAAATCCTTCAATAGTTTTGAACACTTATACTTTCTTCTTTCAAAATTAATTTCTCAAACTTTTCTTTTTATAAATGCAATTTTCCCAATTTTGGGGCATTTGCAAATAGTGCAACACTTCAGTGGAAGTGGGAAGAGATGGAATTGCCCAAGGGTAGGAATTCCAGTAACTCCCCTTTAGCCTCAATCAAAATCAGAAACTGGTGGAACATTCAGCAGGTCTGACTGTGTGTGTGTGTGAGAGAGAGAGAGAGAGAGACAAAGGAATAGATGAAGGTCAGCGTGGGAGCTGCTAAGAAGGGTCTTTATTGGCTGACAATAGATTATTTTTGGCATCAGGGATGACAAAGTCTAATGTCTGGGGGTTGGTGTAAGGACATAGGAGAAGGTGCTCAGGCCTTAAAATTATTGAACTCGATATTAAGTCCAGAAGGTTGCAGGGTTCCCAAGCAGAAAATTGGGTACCAATCTTGCTGCTTGCACTGAGCTTTGGTGGAGCATTCCAGCAAGCCTGAGACAGAGATGTTGACCAGATGTTTACTCTCCATTAGCCTCCTATTTACCATCACAACTCCCACAGCTGAGATTAACAAATATTTGCACAGGTAGCTGACCCATTGAGATGGCCTAGAGTGGTTCCTTGAGAAGAGACACCTGAAACATAAAAACATTCTGAGGATGGAGACCAAAGTACGTTTTTCTTCTTTCAGTGCTGAAGTGATGGAAAGACAACTGATTAGGATCAATTATTTGTGTACTTTTCTTTTCCTGGAGCCTTCCTAACTCTTGGTACAGACCTACGCCTGATGAGAGCATGTTCCACTGTGTGTGCCAGATAAAAACTGGATGGAATTCTCAGGAAAGCTTGGAAACACCCGCGAATATGTTCCCAAGTCTGGTTAATTGCGGCCCTAACAATAGCAATTCCAAGAACTGTCTGTTCCTTTTCTCCAGCGATTATCGCAGAATCTGAATGGGGGGAGAAAACCTATTTCAGTCCACATTAAGCCCTTCCCTCCTATCAAAGTATCACCAAAGTTTGATTCTTCCAAAAAGAAGAACATTTACCATGTTGTTATCATTGCAACTGTCTTTGTGAGCATGATGAACCAAGATTTAGCACCTATTGGATCCAGAGTCAAGTATTGTGCAGGGACATGTAGCTTTGTTTCATTTTTTTTAATTCAAAATTAAACTTGTGACTTTCAATATGACATTTAGATTGTAGATGATAAAATTCAATACCATGACAGTTTTGGTAATACAATATGTGAAACTGTGTCACTCACCTATAATTGTTGACTCAGTTTGGCTTTCCTGTACTCTGAACTACTCTTTATTGCTACTTGGCATTGCCTGTGGGCTTCTCCTGATATCCTGGATCACTTAGTTTCCTTTCTCTGTCAATCTTTTTACTGAAGAATTCAGCAAAGAGTAACATTAAGTAAAAACGAAAGCGGTTAATGAAAGCAAGATGTTGTGATTTCTAAAAATGTGAACAGAAAATGAAAGAGACATGGAAAATACAATTAAGAACATGAAGAATTCAACTGCAGAGGTGGAAAAAATGCATATAATTTTCTTAAAGCAAAGAGATAAAAAAGGCAAAGAAAAAAAAAACCAAGAGAAGAATTACAACTTTGACCAAAACAGCAAAAATATTGAAAGCACAGTTAAAATGCAAACTATTAAATGGGTTGAGGGTTAAGAAACGTGAGCAGAAGATCTTTTGTTAATCAGTTAGGTGTGTACTATTGATTCTTCCCCACCACATAGAAATGTTTAAATACATGTTCTGAAGATGATATAAACAAATCTTGGTGTTGTGATATCAGATTTGATTATTAAAGAGACAGTACTACTTAGAACAAACTTTTCAAATCTCTAAACCCAAAGAATTCAGTGATGGGCATCCCATCAGAAATCAAACTGCAAAGAGGAAGGAAGCCACCTGGACTTGGTTAGCTGAATTCTTCGAGGTTTTTGAGCCTCATACGCCCCATGTTTTGGAGACTCCAAACTTAAGAGACAAAAAAATATATATGGGTAACGAAATGTGAAAAAAGGACTGCCAAAAAATACAAGCAGTTAAAATCAGAAACAAAACCAGCAAGTTGTAGTCCTCAGGGACAGGTGATATTTTTCAAATATTCTTTTGATATATGACCTCATGTTCAGCAGAAGGACAGGCTACACGAACCATATCTTAGCTTGAATTTTAGTTCAGAAAAATCAAATCATCTCAAACATTTCTACCTTGAGTAGTGTGAGGTTAACCTGCAAAAAGGTGTCTATTTGCAGCTGTTTTTGATTTTGCTTTTTGATTCTCATTCTTAAATTTTGATATGAGGGCAATCTGACTAGTCTCACAACCAAATAGGTTACACAGTTGAAAATATTTAAACAAGACTCTTTAATTCCGCACCCCCGATGTTCCTTTTGTACTTCTTGGTATCAATGAAAGGCCAGCCAGATTTTGACAGTCAAAGCTCGAGGGATTTCAAAGTGGAACTCTTCTGTCAAAAATCATCTTAATTCCACAGCAGTTCAAAACAATAGTTTTCTATGCATTACATGTACAAAACAAAACTATTGCATATTTTTGGGGTTTTTTTTATCGTATAGAAGAAACAAAAAAAGAAACAAAATCATGTTACTTTAATGTCATTTGTTGACAGATGTCATAATATTTTCCCTGTATGTCAACTGTCAACTTTTTACACTGTGCATCAGTAACAACATGAGGATAATTTACCACCATGACATACTGTCTTTCCTTAAACTGAATAATAAAAAATGTTTGTACTCATCCCATCATGAAACAAGCATGCCAATTCTTTCATGTACTTCATATTGAAGCGACCAGGCTTCAAGTCAAGCATGGGGACCAGTGATTAATTTTGTCCTCAAGAGGTGAATTATTTTCACCAAAAGCCCACTCATTTGTGAGAAAGCTTTTCATATGCAGGCAAAGGATTAGACAGAGGGTGATAGAGTGTTAATTGTCTGTTTGTCTGAACTGTAAGAAGATTAAAAACTTCCTTTTTATTCTTATGTAGTTCAAGGCTGCAAAAGAAATGCACAGGAAACTGATTTTCCACAGAGAAAAGAAATGCTAGGGAGAGTATCCACAAACAGTCCACTCAGACCGATGTTTTCTGCCTGCTCCCACCCCACAGAAAATATCTCTTCCTACCTCGAATCCATAGTTTTCTCCGCTTGTCCAACGGCTGACACTTGATGTCAGTTTCAGAATTTCCAGCACACAGGCTCCAGTTGCCTTCTCTCTAGCATGGTAGTGCAATATCTTTACATGTCCACCTCCACATCAGGATGATCACAGGGCTATCCGCTTCTTCTCGCAAAAAAGATCTGAACTGTCCCCTTTCACTACCACCTTCCTCCGCTTGGCCAAGCTCATCCTCAGTTTGAACAACTTCTCCTTTAACTCCTCTCACTTTCTTCAGGTCAGAGGTGTGGTCGTGGGTACCCACATGGGCCCTATGTGCCTATCTCTTTGGAAGGTATGGTACATTCCTTGTTCCAGTCCTACTCAGGCTCCCACTCTCAACTCTTTCTCCAGTACATCAATGACATCATTGGTGTTGCTTCCCTCTCGTGTCTGAAATTAGAAAGATTTATCAACTTTGCTTCCAATTTCCACTCTGCTCTCACCTTCACTTGATCCATCTCTGACTCCTCCTTCTCCTTCCTCGATGCCTCTGTTTCCATTGCTGGAGATAAGTTGGTCACCAATGTCCACTAAAAACCCACCGACTCCCACAGTTACCATGATGATACATCCTCACACCCTGCTTCCTGTAAAGACTCCATTCCATTTTCCTAGTGTCTCCATCTCCATCACATCTGTTCTGATGATGCCACCTTTATGTAGGAGGCCTGAGAAATGTTCATCTTTCTCCTCAACCAAGGATTCTTCACCACTGTGGTTGACAGAGCCCTCAGATATTATTGAATATGTAAATATTTATGCAGCCTCTACTTTGGGCTAGCTGTTAAACTGCTCACCTCCATTCATGACTGGGTGTAGGAGGACTACAGAGCTGAGGTCTGATTCATTGGTTATGGAATCACTTAAGCCTGTCCACCACATGTTGCTTCTGAAATTCCACATGCAATCAGTCCACCAATATGGCTTCACTAGAATGGTACCTCAATCTTAGGTCTATCTGGTGCGCTTCCTGGGATGGCCTCCTGCACACTTCATTTAACCAGGGTGTATCTCCTGGCTTGACAGTAATTGTGGAGTGGGGCATATGCTGGGTTATGTGGTTTCAGGTTGTGATTAAATACAATTCTGCTGCTGAGGGCCCACAGTACCATCATGGATGTCGTATTTTGAGCTGCTAGATCAGTTTGGGTCATTGTGTCACACATCATGACGGTAGATACCTGCAATGAGAAGATAAATCCTTGTCTCCATAATGCAGTCATTTCCACCATGACAACCATTGATAGATGCCTCTGTGACAGACACATTTGTGAGAACAAAATATTATGAGCTTTCCATCTTGCTAGTTCCCTCGCTCCTTGCTGTAGACTTAGCCTCACAGATTCCTTTGGATGCAGCCAGCTCAGGATTAGTCAAGCACAAGAGTTCAAGCTTTCATTAAAAGAAATGAATTCATGAAAAGATATGACATCGTTGGGTGTTGTCTATGTTATATAACGTTGTTCACTTCAATGTCTAAATTCTACAACTAAAAATAGGTAACACATCCCAACTACTGAAGGTTGGTGAGATCAAGGCTGTTGACATAGTGAAAGTGGTCTTCCAAAAGTGTATGATAAAGAGCTAAACAAAGATTTGTGGGGAAAGTGATAGGTCATGTAATAACAGGGTCAGTAGAAGTATGGATATAAAGTTAGCCGAGTGAATTGAAACAGTTTCTAATGGTTAATGGGTATTGTTAGTTTGGAGGAAGGCTTGTAACAGAGTTCCCAAAGGTCAATGTTGGCACCCTTACCTTACCTGATACATAATGTACATAATGTAGGTCTTGGTCCATGAGGTGAATTTTAAATGTTCACAACAATACAAAGCTTTGGAACATTGTAAACTTTGAGGAGGACAGCGTAGAACTTCAAATGGACACTGGTAGAGTGGACAAACAGATGGTGGATGAAGGTCAGTGTGGAGAAGTGTGAGATGATGCATTTTGGTGCAAAGTATAAAGTAAGTGGTGACAAACACAAAGAACTGTAGATGTTAGAAATCTGAAACAAAAACAAATTGTTGGAGAAACACTGTAGATCTGACAGCATGTGGTCAGAGAAAAAAGGAGTTAGCATTTTGAATACAGTGACCATTTGTCAGAATTGAACAAGGGTCACTAGTCTCGAAATGTAAACTGGTTTTGTCTCTAAATATGCTGACAGACCTGCTGGCATTTCTCCAGCATCGCTACTAAAATAAAGAATACTATTCTAAAGGATGTACAAGAATAGAGGGACCTGGGTGTATGTCTGTGTAAGTCATTTAAAAGTGTCAGGACATGTAAAGAAAGCTGTTAAGAAAGCCTAGTATTCTAGACTTTATTAATAGGGGTACAGAGTTCAAGAGCTGGGATGTTGTGCTCAACCTATATAGGACACTGGTTGGACCTTAGCTCAGGTATTGTGTACAATTCTGACCACTGCACTATATTAGGGATGAAAAGGCAGTAAGAGTGGAGAAAAGGTTAACAAAAATGGTCCCAGAGATGAGAAACTTTAATTGACAATAAATGGAAAAGGTTGAGACAGTTTTTTTTTGGAGAGGTAAAGGCTGAGCAGAGATTTGGAAAAGGTTTTCAATACCAAGGATCCAGGATCAGAGAGCATTGTTTTAAAGTGTTGTCTCTAAAAGACGCACATGTGTATTGGAGGTAGCTTCATCTGGATGAGGATGATTTCTTAATTGGAATCAACATGCAAAGTTTTAAGGAAAAGGTAGGCAGTCAAAGTCAGAAAACCAGTGGAGTCACAATGGGCCAAAAGGCTTCCTTCTCTTCTGTAACTATTCTGTGATACTTATAACGAACCACCCATCACAAAGGATGACAACTCATGCTAGACAACAATCACACACCTATGACAAATGATAAGTCACAGACTGCAGAGTGTAGTTACACTGCTAAGTCATAGTAACTATATAAGGACTCGACCTGGCGATGTCTTACATAAGCCAGGGTAGCAGTGGTGATCGCCATCAGACAGCGATGGCTCCTCTCTTCAGCTGGACACAGATGCTCAGGGATCATTAATGGAGAAGCCAACTCTGGAGAAGCAACGGAAAGTGCGAGAGACTCAGTCAGCATTTCTAGAGATACAATGCATCACAGGAGAAAGAATGGTAGCGTCCGGTTCCACCATGAGTGGTGCCTTGGTTATTTGCATAGATATTCGGCCTCCACGGAAATAACGGTAGCTGCATGGAGGACCACGCATCGGGTGATCAAGTGTACGTTTCCCTTCATGAATGAGCTGCACACTCTATTTTCATTTGTAAGTAAGATGGATGAGAGCTTTGATTTGGCTGTTCACAACACCTCTCGAAAGCACAACAACATTCTCTCCAGCTCCTAGTCGGTGGGCCATGGGAGGGGAGATGTAAAAACAGTCCATAGGAGTGACCACTGTGTACAAGGAGCTTCCATTCCTGCCCAAGCCTGAGCCCTAAATGCTGCCTCAGTCTCTGATGGCTAAGCCTGTTCCTGCACAGTTGCAGGAGCGGAAAGTTGATAGGAGTTTTCACAGCCCTCATCTGCTTCAGAATTCAAAGCGTGCGAGCTACGAGCAAGTCATTACTCAGTGCTGGGGAATGAACAGCCTGCCACTAACTATGCTAAACAGGCAGGAATAGAACTCTGTACAAGACCAGGCACATGGAAGAGAAAGACTTTACAGTTTCATAAGGGAAATCACTTGTATCTAGAAGTATATTGATTTGTCATTTTGACAGACAATGTGACTAACATGGGTGCATGGTTTCGGGTTAGCAGAATCATACTAGATTGAGCCCGTGCTGCATAGCTCTCACACAGAGTTGTGCATTCAAGTCATATTATGCTTCTCATCCTGTTTTCATTTTTCCACCTTTCCCCTCCTCCTCCTCAGGTGCAGAGCAATCATACATTTCTTCTTGCAGCTCCAGTCCTGTCTGCTGCACAACATTACACAAGACATAGCACACCACTGCACTTCTGAATAAGGTCGCATGCAAAATAAATAGGACGAGGAGCTGGCAATGCAATCCTGCAGAAAGGAACTGACCGATCCATTGGTGAATCTGAAGCACATCTTCAGAATCTCAACAAAATGTTCAATGTTAAATTTCCCATTTCTTGTATGAGGGTGTAAGTGTCTGTGGAAGTGTTAATACTGAGGACTACATGAAGAACCACCCATTATGATGATGTCATATATATTTGGTGCGACAACAATTTAGTACCTTGAAGGAGGAAGACAACTATCAATGTAACAATGTTGATCAACTTATACTTAATCAATAATACACAATAAACTACAAAAGAGCCTCTTCTCTTAATCTAGCAAATGGGTTTCCTCAACCTATGAGGCACCATAGTGGCACAGTGGTTATCATTACTGTTTCAACATGCTAGGACCTGGGTTTGATTCCAGCTTTGGGTGACTGTCTGTGTGGAGTTTACACACTCTTTCTGTGTCTGCATGAGTTTCCATCATGTAGTCCGGTTTCCTTTCATAGTCCAAAGATATGCAGGATAGGTGGATTGTCCATGCTAAATTGTCCCATAGGGTCCAGAGATGAGTAGGTTAGGTGGGTTAGCCATGGTTAAAAAAAGTGGGGTTACGTGAATAGGATGGGGGAAGTTGGGTCTGGGGTGGGATGCTCTTCAGAAGATTAGTGCAGACTCAATGAACCAAATGGCCTCTTTCTGCACTGTAGGGATCTACGACCACATCAGACTCTGTAGATCCCAAACATTAAAAAAGCAAACCTGCCACATAGTACAGGAAACCTCATATTAGGGATGAGCAATAAATGCTGGCCAGCCAATGATGCCCACGTCCCATGACAGAATAGAAAAAAACACTTGGCATTCAGTGGTGAGGATTGCTTAATCATGATGATAAGCAATGATATGGATTCCATTTAGCAGTTTAATAATCCAGTGACAGTGGTGGAAATCTGAAAATCTTTTCAGTCACTACTTTAAAAATCCCACTTATTCAGACGCAGTCAACAGCTAGGAGAGCTGAAGATGAAGAATCCTACAGTAGAAAGGATCATGGCACGATTCAACAAGGCAGAATCTATTCAACAGTAAAATATATTTCAGGCTAGGAAGAAGTATTCTGCTGGAGAGCAGGGAAATTTCTAATGCTGAAAAGGGTGGAAACTTTCATTTTAACACAGAAAGTGGGTGTCCTCCATTTTGACCACAAAATGTGGAAGAACTCTAAAGTAGCACATAGTAGCAGTACTAATTCTACTGCAAAATTAAAAGTCTTGAAGCAAGGAAAATAAATAATCACATTGGGAAAACCTCACATGAGAAATAATATTGCCAAACTATTTAACTTTAGAAATGGGCTAAATAGGACATCAGGTTGACATCTTGGAGAAAACAATTCTTAATCCAACTAGACAGAAAATGAGAAGTTGAACAAGGTAATACACTTGTACATACAATTGAGAGAATAACTGATGATGCGAAAGCTCACCAATTTGTAAAATAACCAATTGAAGTCCTGAAAGCCTTTTGCTATAACTTTAATTTCACACCAAATATAATTCTTGGAAGTGTAAGATTTAACAAAAGGGTTCAACATCCATAGAAAATTGATGGGATCCCATTGTACATTTAATTAAATGATCTCTACAGATCATTGAGAAGAAATGAAACTTTGGAAATTTAAAATTAGAGGTTAGAACAGACTTGTTGGAATTGCTGATGATGCTGTGCTAGATTTATGGTCGAAAGCAGATTTGACTCCAGAGAAAGCTATGTTGGTGATGAGTGAAGTTGAAGTCTGAAAACAACACAGATTATTCCTAAGAGAAAGTGATCGAACATATTTCAGGAGATCAGTAAAATTCATTCAATTCTTAAGGTACAAAATGACAAAAGACACAAATGAGGAACCAATGCAGTTAATAGGACAGACCTCAGATACTAACAGTCATTGTCAGTGTTGGGGAGCAAGAAAACCTCACAGGCAGAAGCAATGCTCAGCTATTAATCAGTAAAATACTAGGTCATTTTAAGAAACTGTGAAGTAGGAAGCACTCACAGAGCAGCAAGAAGTAAAATAGCCACCCACAATAACAAATTAAGAATGCAGAACAGATTGCAATAGAACAAAATCCTTTGGGAAAAAAGGAGGTCCAGACCTCGATTTTTATCATGAGGATACCTATGCCAATAAGCGTCGGAATAATTTCAAGGTTGAGCCAGGATTGAAAATACACTGTCTGTATTTGACAATAGTGTAACTGTATGTCCAGGAGGTGTAGCGCTTGGAATTAAAGATGTGCTACAATCAACTCTGACACAAGGGGCATCAGATAACAAAAAAAGTTATTATACTTCACAGTCAGGATTTCTCACTCTTGAGCAGGACGACATGTCTTTACTTCAAACTTCTTAAGTTTTAAGAGGTTAAAGAAGAGAAAATAAAAAAGCTAATTTGAACAGCAATACCCTAAATTATTCCATGGATTAAAGAAGCTCGGTACTGAATACCATGACAGTGATGAAAATTGCTAAACAATTATACCTCTACACATCCAGAAAGAATCCACAACCTTTAATAAATGCAAAATTGATAAACAATTTGTAGAGATGACCAAAGTGGACATAACAAACCTAGTTACAAAACTAATCAAGAGGTTCTGAAGCAGTTTTATTAACCTAATGGTTGTCTATAGTTCACAAAAGTATGGCTAAGTTATCCACAAGTGATTTTCATGAAATTCAGTGCAAACAGTTGATTCTGACGGATTGCATTGTACAAGCAATTAATATTGATAACTCGAGATGGGAAGTTTTGCTTCATCAGATTGCCACCTGGCATCACCTTAACCCTAGAGATTTTCAATGGACTGGGTCTAACATTTTGCAAGGTCTTGAATGAGTCTTTGATTTGATTTGGTTTATTATTGATACATGTACCTAGATAAAGAGAAAACTTTTGTTTTGCATGCAGTACTGGCAGATCAAACTGTACAAAGTGCATCAGGATAATAGAACAGAATTAAGATTACAATGTTATGGCTGCAGTGAAAGTGCACAAAGAGTAAGATCAACATTAAATTTAAAATTTGAAAGTTTCATTCAGCAGTCTAATAACAGCAAGGAAAATGTCGTTCTTGAATCTGCTGGTACGTGTGTTTAAGATTTCGTATCTTCTGCCTGACAGCAAAGGTTGGAAGAGATGATAACCAGGGTGGGTGGGGTCTTTGATGAAGTTGGCTGCCTTCCCAAAGCAGCGAGAAGTATGAATGGAGTCAATGGATGGAAGGTTAGTTAGAATGATGAACTGGGCTGTGTTCTCAGCTCTGTGTAGTTTCTTCCACTCTTGGGCAGAGCTGCCATACCAAGCCATGATTGATCTGGATAGAGTGCTTTCTATGAAGCATCTACAAAAATTGTCACCCAGTTGACTTATTGATAAAAAGTGAGTATCGAGGAGCATGATCCCAGAGCAAAAGCAATCTCAGTGCTTACAGGTAGAACAGCTTCCCCTTAATGACATGTTTGAATTCTCCAAAAAATCGATTCACTTCTTGGGACACTTTGTTAACGATGAGGAGATCATGGTTGACCCACAGAAAACCAAAGCTATGGGAGTTTCCACTCCAAAGTCAGTCCATGGTGGTAATTAATGGTGGTAAATAATTTAATGGTGGTAAAGCAGTTGATGAAGGTTTGACAACTACTGCAGAATCTCTGAGACACTTCTTGAAGGAGCCACAATGATGGGAGATACTGGAAAACGCATTAAGAGCTTTTCAAAGAAACATACAATATTGACATTCATGGATGGCTTAGCTGACTACAATCCATTCTTTCCAACAACCCTAGATGCTGGTGCTCCAGCTATAGGATTAAGAACAGTACTCTTTCAGGAACAATAAGATAGGTGTCACAAGCTGGTCTACTATGCTTCATGAATATTGTTAGAGAAGAGGCTCTCTCATTTGCATCAGTTTGAGAGGGATTTTCAGTGTTTATCCTTGGCCTGAAACTGGTAACAGAGGTAGACTATAAACCTTTTTTGGTGAAAGTGAGGACTGTAGATGCTGGAGATTAGAGTCAAGATTAGAGTGATGCTGAAAATGCACAGCAGGTCAGGCAGCATCCGAGGAGCAGGAAAATTGACATTTCGGGCAGGAGCCCTTCATCAGTTCTTCATTCCTGATGAAGGGCTCCTGCCCAAAACATCGATATTCCTGTTCCTCGGATGCTGCCTGACCTGCTGTGCATTTTCAGCATCACTCTAATCTTGACTATAAACTTCTTTCTTCTACTAAATGAGAAAGAATTAGTAAAGATGATTTACAAATATAGATTTTAACCCTGGACTCTGAGGTTTGCCTATAAAACAGTATTGGCACAAGGAAAATGACAGACAAGGACAGATTACCAGGTATGATACTGAGTTTGTTCATACGCTTGAACCATACACTCAGTAAAAGGTAACACAGTGGCCAGCAAACCACAACCGCTGCAACAAAATCTGACATGATCAGCGTGTGTTACCGTTCATAAAGTATTGTCTTGAAAGTTGGTCACTTCAAATAGGATAGCCATGAAAACATGTACTGAGTACAAACAATATTGCACCATCATGGATGATTTACTGATATATATATATAATGAAAGGCTGGTTGTTTCGGCTTCATTTAGGGAGGATATCCGTTACAAGATACACCACTAACATTTGAAGATCACCAGTTGCAGGGCCAGAGCTAGGTCAGTGGTGTGGTGACATGGTATTTCCAAAAAGACAGAAGGTCCACAGCTGATTGTGAAATCTGTGCTATTCACAGGCTCAAGCAATGAGAGAGATATATATATATATCACTTTACCCTCTGGACCGTGGGAACTTGGGGAAACTGCTATTACTTTTTAGCAGTAATTCTTACCTTCTTTCCAGTGACAACTTTACACAATGGATATATGTGAAGACATTACATATTGCCACTGTAGACACAGATGGCAGAGTGTCGCAGGAGGTATTTGCAATACATCGTATTCCTAATGTGGCCATTTCAGGCAATGGACTACAATTCATTCATGAGTGCTTCTATCAATGTTCAGCCAATATTAGATTTAAACTTATCACTAGCTCACTAAGTTAGCCACAATTTGAATAGGGAAGTTGAGCATGGGCTCCGGACAGCTCAATAGCTTCTGAGGAAAAATGCTGACTTCCAAGCAACATTGTCAAGTTACTGATCCATTCTACCCAAGGATAATCCATTAGAGTTGTTGTGAGCAGGATGTTAAAGATTCAGTTCCCTATCCTAACAATGAAGCTGAATCCACATTCATATTGACAGGCTCCAAAAGCTGTGCCAAAGAGGAAGTAGTCCCACCATGTGCATCAGGCCACACAATGTAACAGGCATCACCATCACACTTAGGCCAAGGTCAGCAGCTTGGACCTCAATAGGAAAGGAATGGTCATTCGAAGAACTGCGACCTCCCAAAAGGAGTTGAATGAAGCAACTGCAAGTAACCCCGTCCAATTGAAGATCAGCCATCTGACATCACTTGATTATGGTAAATCAATGGAAAATGCCCTAATTAAAGGGATTTTCAGTTCTCAAACTGTCAGCAACTGAATAAAACTTAATAGATTTAGGGCAGTGTTTGCCTTGACTGCCACTGGCAACACATGCACCACTTAGTCTATTTGGAAGAAGGTCTTATTTTAGGAGTCAGTAGTAATTACTTGCCTAAAGGTCTTAGCCTCCGAAGGCACTGGTTTTCAGTGAAGTTCAGAAAATAATCAGAAACAAAAACAGAATTTGCTGGAGAAACACAGCAGCTTTGGCAGCATCTGTGGATAGATAGCAGAGTTAATGTCTCTGAAGAAGGAATACTGGACCCAAAATGTTAGTGCTGCTTTGTCTCCAGAGATACTGCCAGACCTGCTGAGTGTTCCCAACAGTTTCTATGTTTGCTTCTGCTTTCTAGCATTCACAATTCTTTGGGTTTGTTTTTGTTCAGAAGATAATCTTCTGGCTGTATTCCCCAGTAAGAGAGGCCAGCACCTACCAGATAGGGATCTGAGTCTACTCACCTACCCCCCCCCCCCTCCCCCACACACACCCCATCCCCCATCCCCACCTCACCCCATCTTGTGGCAAGTGACTGAGGAGGAGACAGCTCGATCTCTTCCTGATGCTCCTCTTGTTCTTTATCAGAGATCCAAGGTAGAACTGCATAGTTAGCTCACATGTTGCTGTGATGAATGACAATTGGCAAATCCAGATCAAAGGCCAAAAGCTCTGAGGTAGCAAAACGTATCTCTAAAGTCTTGAAAACCACCTTCAAAGCAAAGAAAATGCCCTCTCAGAATAAGTGCTGTCAGTAAATGCCTCTTACTCAGGCAATGAAGCATCTGTTAAACTCTGTATTTAAAGGCTTTCAAGCCTGTGAAATACTCAGTCCCATCAATCCCCAATGTGCTATTCATTAATTGAACCTGGCAATTTTCAGGCTGCTCAGGAAATCTATGCACTGGCAGTTAGAGCTCGAATCTAGGGTTAAACATGGGGCTGCAGTCAATTGACTTTACGTCATATTTAAATCATAGACTCACTTGTCCCACCAGGGTTTCCTGCACACTTAGAAATGCAGATCTATTTGGTGCAGATCCTTCTTGCTGAGCTCTGAGCAAGCACTTCTTGCTTCTTAGATCCCCAAATCCACTGACACCTAGCCCCTTGCAAGTTAAAATATCTCCTTATTATCAGATATTTTCAGGGCAATGATACTCTGCAAGCCTGCTATCAGGATATCAGGATCAGAGTGTGCAATGGGGTGATGAAACTTATAACTACCCAGCTGAGATAACCATTTTCTACACAATTTCCACCTTCCCCATGGGCAAAGGCTAGCACAGGAACAGAGTTAACATTTTGACTACAATGGTTCTTCTTTAGCACCCCCTTTTTCTACCTCTCCAAAGTCCTAGTGGCAAACCTGTCAAAAAACTTATTCTCTCCGAAGACTGTCCTTTGGCTCCTCTCCATGCTTCAGCCCCATTTTTACTGCTGTTGACTACCTGCAGAATGTCCTTCTTGGTGGGCTGTCTTTATCTCTCACTCTCCTGTCTTCCTGCTAACTAGCATGCATAATTCACGATTCCACATTCAGAAAAATGGACCACTGTTAGTGCAAACGTGCAACTGAAGTTCCAACCCATAGGAGCTCTGTCCCAATATTAATGTTGGTTCTTGGGGTGATAGCAGAGAGCAGGTAATGATGTCTGGTTGGAGTTACTGCTTGGATCCCTGATGTTTTCAACTTATATTAATAACTTGGATACCAAAACCACATACAGGTTTGTCAAATTAACTGATAGCACTTAAATGGGAAACATAATAGAAGCAGAGGATGCAGCATAAAAAAATTGTTTGCACATTTAGATCAGTTATTCAACTGAACAGGGACATGGCAAATTAAATTTAACTTTGATAAATATATTTTTTCATATTGGTCAAAGAATAGGCTGTGAGATAATACAGTGATTAGAAGTAAATTAGCACTGAGACACCCAAAGGTAGTGGGAGATTAATTGCTTTCAGTGTCTAGACAATGTAATATAAGAAACTAGTAGAATGCTGGGATGCAGACCCAGAACAGTTCAGAACTTATGCTACGTCCTTGCAATGTAATGGCCGAAGGAGACTTGTAGTGCTTGGTTAGGTTCTGCACACCATGACAAAAATGTTTTCATAAATTGGGGGTGAAGCTATGATGTCAAGAAGAAAGAGGAAGCATAGTGAAGAAATATAAGAGGATCTCAAACTCTTTTGTCCAGGAAAAATTGATTAAGGCAGGGGACCTCATCTAGAAAAGATGAAGTATTACATGCTGTAGATAAGGTAAACCCAGAATAATACTTCAAAGCAAGGCACAGAAGCAAGATCTGCTAACATAAATTTAAATTCATGGAAAGTAAATTTAAAACAGATGTTAGTAAGAACCTCTTTGGTCAAAGAGTGATCAGTGTTTGGAAAAATACTTTAGGCAGAGCAGAAGAGACTGAAATACTAGAAATTTTTAAATTACAGCTGGATGCCAGAGCAGAGAGTTATTGTATGAGGGGATAAGGAAAGAGATTCAAATAATGTTTTCTGATGATTAGTTTTCCTTATATTCTTATGAGCTTTGCTTTCCATCAACTCTGCAATGCATCTTAACTGGGAATATCTGATGGAGTCACTTGGAGCTGTTTATATATCTGCCATGCATTGAAAATTGTGGTATCATCGCTCATGGTTTTTCATAAACTCACTGGTAAGGTTGTGGTTGCCCATGGGTACTTGGAATATTCTTCCTTGGGTCTCCAAAGGCGGGGGGGGGGGGGGTTAGAAACACTCCACAGTGTGATGCAATCTTTCTCTTACTGCCACAAAATGTACATCCTACTGCTCCCATCCAAAAAATGCTATGCCAATGCATTGACTATTCAGGGATAAGTGCTTAGACCTCCTGTTATTTGTATAATGAAGATAGTGTCAGATATACAGATAGAAAGAACACTTTAGTAAATTGCTTATCTAATCCAAAAGTAGTGTCAAACAGTCTAAACTTCATAAAATATTGTCAAATTAAAGGTTAAAATCATGCCATATAGCAACTTCTTCAGGAATGTTTAGCAACGTTATTTGCGCTTCACATTGCCCAGTCCCAAGAAACCTCGTTGGTTACTTCACCCGATTAAATGATTGGATAGAATTTAAAATTGGTATTAAAAGCAGATAACCACTTAACTGATTCATGTAATATTCCTCTGCTACTTTAATAGAGGCTTGGATACATATGGAATAATTCGAGGGAACACAGGAATGCAACGTGAATGAGAGAGGTGTGATCCATCTATGATTGCCAAGAATAATTTCCACCCTATTCATTCAATTTGGATGCAAGAATAATCTAACAAGAAAATTACTGATTTACTGCCTTAGTAATATTATTTCATTAATTCAGTGTGAGATATTATTGTGAAAAACACGATTCCTACCATGGAACATAATATGCACCAACGTACATAATTGTCCAAAATATTCAGTTATACTAAAATCTTCACTTTTGCTAAGAGACATGAAATAAAACAAAAAAAAGTTCAGAAATAAGTCATCAACATTTTCACATATTCTAGCCATGAAAGCAGATTACAGAAAGCCAAATGAGAGCTAGATTACCAGTGCCAATAGTTCGGTTTAAACAGTCATTAAATTTGATATCTTTTTTTCCTCTGGAACTCACAATCTGTTGGGGGAAATTATTTGTCGACCTTTAGTGTAGATAGGAAAATAATGGCTGCAACCTGTGGTGCATTTATCTGACTGTCGACAAAAATGGTAAGGAAGAAATGCAACCAGTTTAAAATGAAAATTTGCCCATAGAGTTTCTGTTAATTATATACCATTGAGTCTCTTTTCATCGGCAAGTTTCATTTCAGTTCTAAGTTTATGTGTAATCTGCTAGAATATCTGTTGAGTCACAAATCACTATAATTTGCGTATAGTGATTAAATTTTACAGTTCTGAATTTACCCTGCAAATGTCTGAGTTCTGCGTGTAATTTGCACAATGATTTATCAGATTGATAGTAGAGGTAATAATTAATCTCTGCTTTCTAATATTTCATGCTAACAGATGCTAAGTTGCTTAAACCATTAACATTTGTCAGCTGCCATTAGTAATTTCTCTAACGAGATTTTTGTGTTCTGCTTTTGAAAATGTAAGTGTCATATGTTATACATTGTCATATTTGATAATTCCTGAGGCCTTTATTAAAGAGATTTACAGAGTTCAAAAATCCATAATTTAGTGCCATTTAAATTCATGAACTTGGTATGTGACAAATTTGCTCTTACTTTTTAACATTATCAGGAGTGACCTTATAGTCACTTTTTTTTATCTTGCAGCATTCAGAAATGAGCTTGGTTTATATTTAATTATTCAGGGATCTGTGTCTGCTTCCATGTTGTTTATAACTGCATGCACTGTAAACTTGATTCCATTGTAGATCAGCTTTTGTCTCAATTACATGAGCATTAACATTTTAATCTAGTTTAGCATCCAATTAAAATGCTTTAAAAATTGGCCTCCAGATGTGTCAAACCTCTGGAGTAACTTCTGTTTTGTTGTGATTTTTAAAAAATATATATAATGTTGGCATCCAGTGAAAACAAATTTCCTTCTCATTACTAAGGCATATTATTTTTGAATCGGCAGACAGTATTAAAGGTTTATATTGTACATTTTTTCTGAAATAACTTTTCTATTTAACTTTTAATGTTAAAAAATAAAACAAGCTCCTATTTTTTTTCAACTTAATTAAAATGATGAATGATTGCTATTGAGAATTTTATTGGTTTGAATGCTTTATCAAGAGTCTAGCTTTCATAGAAATACTTGTATTCGTGGACTTAACAAAATTCTACATTTTGAATTGCCTTTAATATTGGAAAATTGTGCATGCTTAAATATGAATCATTTCCCTTCCATTTGAGCTGTATTCTTTCAACCTTCCCTCTGTGACGCCAATGAGGCAGCACCTCATGCTTAGACACCAATGAGTCTTTCAGGCTTCAGGATCATGTTTGATATTGTCAGATGGCCTGGAAAATTAAAAACCCAATTAAAGACTCAGCACGTGGGTCAACTTTTCTGCATATCAAAAGGCCTCCTCTGGCTATCTTAGCCAAATTATATCCGTTAACAGCTCACTTTGCAGAAAGTGCAATAGCAGACCATTTATGAGTAATAAGTACTTTCCAGCTGATACTTTTCAAACATAAACTGCTTTCATGGCAGCAGAAAAAGTGCAAGTCGTAATCAAATTGTCAATTTTTCCTTGGAAATGCAAAGGATGCATTGTGACTGTAATTGTTGCAGGAGAGTTGCATTTTTTTCACAAACTGAACATATTTACATATTTGCCTAAGCAGGCAAGATTTTCTCTGCCTTGGTCTCTGCTCCCTAAATAAAAAGCATGATTAATTTTTAACTCACACTTGGTTTTGTATGGACAAATCACTGCAATTTTAAATGAGAAAGAAGAATTGACGAAGCAAGAAAAGCAGGCTGCTAGTATGCCTATTTTGTAGCACTAACTTCAATTTCAAGAATTTTTATGATTTGAATGTGCTCACTATTATAAAAACCATTGTCAGATGCAAGAAATAAGAGTTTTTTTGCAGGGGTTCAAACATCCGTCAAAAAGAAAGCCAGTCTTGTCAGTGCGAGGTATTTCTTAAATTACTGAATGCTCAGAATTGGTTGAGACACCACTTTAAATCTGAAACAAAATAAGCTTGCAGAAATTTATTGTAAGCATAGAATAATAACAGCATCATTTGAAAACTATTTATATGCTTTCCTGCTTCGAATACATTTTGCTTATAATTAAGTTTAAGGAAACTAAATCAGCAATGCAGCCGTATCTGCATTTGAAATAAAGAAGGATTAGAAATTTTTTATTTAGAAAGCACATTCTTTTTAATACACTGCAATTTGTTTTGATTTACAATATTTACTTTATCGCACAAAAGCTTCCCATCAGGACACAAAACTTCACCATCTCTAATTTTTAGTTGTGTGCATTTGAAAACATGTTAGTTAGATTTTTGTAAAAGCACATAATATACCTAAAAATCGAAACTAAATAGTTTAAATACCAACATTGACCTTCATAACACAAATGTTTGTTAATGGAAATAAAAACTGCATTTCAGGAAAAGACATAATAATATACCTGTTAAGACTGAGTAATTTTGAGTGGTGATGGAAGAATGGGACATAATGTTCTTTTTTTCTGTCATAGGCTGTATTTTTCTGTCAGTTGGCAGAGGCTGTGTTCAGGAGAAGAAACTAAAGACTCGCATTGAGAGTCATGAGGGTGACAGCTAACCTGACAGGTCATAAGATGACTGCAGAATTAGCCTTACTTTAATTCTCACTAAAATTCACAGCTGCGGACAAGGAAATGGGTAGAGAAATTTGCCTCACACATTTTCTTTTCACTCCATGTACAGATTACATATTCTGTTCTTATTAATGAGATGAGCCTATACCATATACAACTCTATATTTAGTACCAGAGACCACACAGCTGACAGGAGAGACCTCTCTCTTGTCTGGTGATCAGTGAGTTTGACATGACACTAATAATGCTGTCTTTATCCAAATCCACCCAGGATGACTCCCTGTTCATTTGTATGCTTGGTTCTACTAGACATTGTAAACCATAAGTCAATGGGTCCAATCCAACATGGCTGCTAGAACTAATCCTCAAAGTGACATTTTGTCTTTACTGTAAACAAAAGGTAACTATCGTTCATAAAAAATGCATCGATATTATTTAGGAGATGAACATGGTAATCCAACTGGTTTGTGCTGTTACCACAGCTTGGAGACTAAAATTAACCACAAGTAGGTCATTGCAATATATTGGAAGCATGTTCTAAAAACTCTTTAATTAATTATATGCTTTACTCAGGAAACTGCCCCATTATTGCATGAAATGCTTTAGCTGTTTTACCACTTGTCCATTTAAGTATTAACATTTTCCAAATCCTTTGTAAATGATTTCTAATCACTTTCATTCGCCAAATACCAGCTTTCTTTGTATTTGCAGTTCCTTTACTAACAATTCTATTCAACAGTCAAGCCAGCATTTACCAACGTCAGCTCTGAATGGTTGGGTGCAAACTCAACTTGCTTGATATGTACCAAATTGATAAAGCTTAATCAATAAAAATCATTAAACTATGTAACTAGCCTTCCCAATATAAAATGGTCACTGTATGCTAATAATAAATTGAGCTTCAAACCATAAGAACAGCCATATTTTTATTATGTTTTTAACAAAGGAAAAAATTAAAAAGGCACTTGTTTATATAGTGTCATGAATAAAAATGTTGACACAGTGACAAAGAGAGACATCTCTAAACTGATACTAAAATGTTTGGTCAAAAGGTCAAAGGTTTGAAGAGCAATTTTAAGGAAGAAGGGGAATTAGTGAGGCAGAGAGGTACAGCATGAATTCCAGAGTTTAGGATCTAGATAGCTGAAGGCATAGGCATGAGGTTGGCAGAATTAAAATTGGAGACATGTAAGGTGCCAGAATTGAGGGAGCATGTACTTCGTAAAGGCTTTTAGGCCAGAGGATATCAGAAAGATGAGGAGAGACAAGAGAATTATTTGAAATCAAGAATGAGGATTTTATATTTGCTGCATTGTTGGATCAGGAGCCAAGCTAGGTCAGCAAGTCCAGGCTGATAGCCCAATGAGACATTAATGGGTGTTAAGTTCAGAGCAGCAGAGGCATTTCAAATAATCTAAAATTGTTGAAAAACAACATGTGGTGCTGCTATAGTGACTGAGCGGTGGAAGAGGCAAGTTAAAAAGGTGAGAGCGGTGAAAAGGTCTGTGCATCTTTTAATTGTTTGCTCATATATAATGTCACAGTGAGATTTAGTATTAAGTATGCAGGGGCACCATTATATATCAACAATTTGCATAAATCAATGGAAATTATCGTCACCCTGGAATTGCCATTGGCCTTTTAAGACATTGTATAAAGCAAACATTGGGAGAACTTGCAAATTGTTTTTTTTAGTGCCTGTTCACACACGCATTTGTCCCTTGATTGAGAAAAGGAAGTGGTGCTGGAGGGATTCCAAGGTTAATTACCAGTCTGTCAAAACACATCACAACTAAACATTCCATGACCAACAAGTCCTGATATGGGACTTAAACTTAGAGCTTTTGTTCCCGAGACCAGGACTAAGTACCATTGCACCACAGAGTCTCTGAGCTGTTTATTGCTAAACCCTACCATTTAAAATCATGTTGGCATAATAATGAGGTTTGCATTCTGCTTTTGACTTGCCAGACACTACTGTTGCATTAAATGCTTATGGACTGCTTGGGGTAGGTTTGCTTAGTTAGCTGGACAATTGGTTTACAGCACAGAGTGATGCCAACAGTGTGGGTTCAATTCCTGTACAAGAGGAGGTTACCATGAAATATTCACCTTCTCAACCTCTACCCTCAGCTGAAGTGCGGTAACCCTCAGGCTAAACCATCACCAGTGGTTTCTCTCTAATGGATGCACAGCCTTATGGTCCAGTGAGGGCACGCCAACTTTGCTATTGAACCTAGTGGCAGTGCTGGTTTTGGAAGAAGCGGAGATAGTAGAGACAGCTGTGCTAGTTTGGTCAGTGCTTGACAACTATTCATTAGGAAAATATGGAATTACATAACGAATGTTTATTTAGAATTAAGTTGCTGTGTACAGCCTTTTTTTTGTGCAGCCAGCCACATTCATTAACTTATTCCAGAACAATGCCCTCCTGATATCTGTCAGGCTACTGCATGGTCACACATCTTAGCAGGGACAATGCACATAACCCAGGCACTGTCAGAAGGAAATGCCTGTTCCACGTCCAACTCTGCAGGAAGGCAGTCACAGTGGCCTCCTGCCTCCTGCCTTCTGGACAATCTTCACAGCTGCCTGTTACTGCAGAAGAAAAAACTGCATCAAACATTTATATTGTTGGCTCATTTCAATTACTAGTGACGTTCAACCAATTAATCACTTATCTATTCACCAATGCCTCCACCATTTACATCTCGAGTGTGGTTCAATTGGTAGCCAGATTGCTTCTGAATGACAAGATTGCAAGTTTAAGTCTCTTCCCAGGGTTTGAGCACAAAACTCAAGGATGAATCTCAAGCAAATCTTCCTATAGTGAAATAGCCAATATTGATCCAATCAATATCACTAAAATAGATGACCTCATTAACATCTGATAGCTGTTTTGAGGAGTTTGCTGAATAGAAATTGGCTGCAGTGCTGCCTATTTGACAACAGTGAGAACGCTTTGAAAAGTATTTCATTGGCTGTAACATATTTTAAATCATCTGGTGATTGTGATAAATGTTACGTATATGCACATCTTTTTTCCTTTTCATCATTTCACTGCTTGCTTGTTTACTGGGGCAACATTTGTGTCACATTCCAAAGGAAAGGTGAGAACAAATAGAGAGGTAGTTTTGTAATGAGTTCAGAGGGTCATTTATGAACTTCATGATGTCACCTCATGGCACGAATCAAAAATAGGTCAATATTTAAAGACCACATCTTTCTACTTCTATTTATTTTGAACTGCTGACTAAAAAGGGAAATAAATATTGCATTAAACCAAAGACAGTGAAAGGAGAGGTTGCGTGTTTGAAGCAAGTTACTTTTCTGATTGAGGTAATACTCCCCCAGACACAATGTGGCCTTAGGCATCCCAGAAAAAACTTCTAATATTGTCTCTGTCACTAAGAAACTCCAAGTAAAATGTCAAAACTACGCCAGGAACTCTTCACCATCATCATCAACCTGACTAAAACATTTGGTTCAGTAAGTCATGAGATTTCTTCGTTTGTTCACAATAATCTTGAATGTCTAAGTAACTTCAATGCAATCCTCCAAATCCTTCATCTTGGTATTATTGCAAACTGCTTTGTATAGGAAATCTGAAACAGATTGTTCAAAATCTGGATCAGTAGCAAGCAACGCTGTGTGATAGCCCACTATTATTTTCATTCTAGTACCTGACATTAATTATTCATCTTATTAAAAATCAATGGCTCTCTCATGCATTTAATTAAGTAAACCTAAAGGTACAGTCACCATAGTCCTACTCTCTCATTATAGAGAGATAATTAGTAGTAGTTTAATCTAAAGGTCAACACAGCTCATGCAAGGGGAGAGGTTGAGAAGGAGAATATGTCATAGTACCCTCAGCCATTGCAGGTATTGAACCCACACTAACCAGCCAACTGAGTTCACCGGTCCCCAATACAATCCTGTTGGATGGTAAACTCTTTAATTACAGTTGCCTCCATGCCAAAACAGAAGTGACCAACTTAGAAATACATGAGCAGCAGTGTGTGAATCATTTGACAAAAACGTCCTCTACAAGTCAACAAGTCTTATGTACACAGCAGTTGTCATCAGCACATGGTCTTTTTACTTTTACAGTGATTTTTACAGGTCTCTGAAAGGACATTGTTTATAGCTAATCCATACCACTGGTCATCATGTTGCGTGTGCTCTCTGTTGAAGTAAGCTAGTTGCCACCATCTTTTTTCAGGGTAGTGATCTGTAGAGTCCATTTGATCCAGTGTGGTGAGAAAACCAATTTGGTAGTCCAATGAGAAAGGGCTCTGGTTTTAAACAAAATTATGTTCATTGTATGATAGTTGGTATGTACAACTTACATTGATGTGAGACTCATTGTTACAGGGAATATGAGGAAGACCCTGATGATAGAACTTACTCCTTTAAGATCCAACAAATCCTCTGACATCATCATTGTTGGGTGCAGTTAAGGCACTCCTCAGCATCAACCCTCTCAGGCCCTTAAATCCTTATACATCTCTTGACAGGCCTTTTCATTTATAATATTCACACACTTGTCATATTGGTACTTTCGTCATTAACCCATCTCTCCCCAAGTCTCAGATTTCACATATTCAAATGGTCTGGAACTTCACTAACCTCCAAGGATGCATTCCTTTTGAACTTGGTAGGTCTTTGGGTTGAAGACGTTTGACTTTGATTCTGGTTCTGAGTTTGAGACCTGAAGGTCCATTGAAATTGAGATTGACGGACTGGATTTCCTTTGTGAAAGGGTGATGGCTGCCCTGAAATAGGTACTTGCTTTTTTTTGCAATATCCAAATCAGTAAACCAGGTAATTTCTTCTTGATCATGCCCTGAATGTGGGGAATTTGGTTTCCTATGTACCACATCTTCAATTCCTGTCACATGTTTATTCTCCACCTGATAGTAAATTGGTATTGAAGTGTGTAAGACTCTTTCCTTCAGCTTGATTATTGGGTCAGAAGCTTTCACTCAGCCTTAGTATTTGCATTATGAATGAAACCAGGATGCTCGCTTCATCTGTCATCTTATTTGAGGATTGCTTCTTGCCTACCATGATCTCTGTCACTGTTACTGAGAATTTATTCCAGGGAGATCAGGAAATTAAATTCACTGTTTAGATTTACATTTTCTAAATCACCTCAGCAGCTGACATCAAAGTTACATTAAATCTGTCATTACAATTTATTCATCAAGTTGAGTTGCATTCTAAATTATATCAGTTTAAGATTCATCAATAAGATCACCAGGGTATACTGCTCATTTGCTATCTGATTGCTTTTGTACTTTTACAACTCTTGCTGATTAATATAAAATTAACTCTTTTGCATTGGTAGCAGTGGAAAATATTTCTGTCAGTCCAGAATGGTTGCAGATTTTCATCTTGCATCGGGTATGAAAGATTTTCTTATGACAACGTAGCTAATTTTAACGAAATCTGTTTAGTTTGGGTTCTGTCAGTATCCTAGCAAGTCTGATCAAATCTTCAATGGATTGTCCAGTGACTACTTGTCCCATGACTGGCTATTCAGCGACTGAATGTTCAGACGTCCTTTGACCCATCGTTCCATGATTAGCTGTTAATGGGTCAATTGTTTATTGATTTTAACTTCTTCCACCATTTGAAGAAGATTGAGGTCAAGACATGCATTCATTATCAAGAGTAATACTTTTTGACAGTGAAGAATATGTCCTTCACAATCTGATATTTTGTATTGAAGACTAGCTTGTAGAATACCCTTAATCTTAAATTATATACCTCTGCACTGCTGATAGTTGTAGCCATTACCTTTTAAATCACAGCATTCTATTTGATAATATATAGACATTCATCCTTTTATCAAGGCTAAATTTAGGAAGATGTCTACTAACATAACTACCTTCTTGCCAAAAAGCTAACTCTGGATCACTTATTTTCCCTGGGAATACATTCACCTTTTTTTTTAGTTTTTGTAGCTTGTTCTAGTCATTAACTTCTTTACATGACTAACCATTTGATCTATTACTGCTCTTTTTGGCCTACGTCAGCACATTTTCTGAAAATTACCTATTATTTTACAAATAAAGCATTCTTTTGTGCCTTTCCTGGTTATGCACCTCAAAAACTGAATGGATTTTATTGATTCAGTGATAAAATTGATCTTTTCCTCTTGGGATTGATCTACATTATTTCCAGACTCACTACATCCATCAAATGTATGGCTTTCTTCAGAGACAAATCTGTTTTTGACCATAATAAATCTGACACAGACTTATCAGCAATTCCAACAACTATTCTGTCTCTTATAAATTCTAACTTTAAATCTCTGTAGTTACATTTTTCCAGCAACCCACCTATATCAATGCAGACATCATTAACTAAATTATTTATGAATATGTCTGTATGCCACAACCTTCTGTTAAATCTTGCTCTTTCAAGCATTTTATTTATTCTGAGATTAAAGTAATTGTCAAAGGGGTATTCAGTACTTTTTTTGAAAACTATCTGTTATTTCGTTTACACCTTGGCAAGCAGACTCTGATCAATACAGGTGCTGCCAAAGGAGAATGATTCAGTTAGTAATGACTAACAGTTAACTGTCAATATTTGTTTACATATTAAACCAGACAGGTTAAAGATGATATTTTCTTGTTATTTATCACGCAAAACCATGAATGGGTCTAAGACCATCACTTTTGATCTGAAAAGTTCCAAATCTACCCAAAAGAAATCTTGGAAAGGTAAAGTGAAGCATTGCAAATATTTGAGCAACGTGTTAAGCTTGTTGTTTCATGCTGCTAATATGTAGTGACAACGTAACTGGTATTTGCTATGAACAGGATGCTGCCATTAAGCCAGAAGAAATATTCTGCCTATCACACAAATGCATACTGTGATATGTGAATTTCAGTGCTGGTGTGATGCTAGATATGTAGGTTATATTTGACAAAGACTATTGCATCATATCAAATAACATATCCTTTTGGCTGTTCCCAAGGTACAAATTGTATTCAACAAGCCCATGCTTGGAGAGCTCTCAACAGTGTCTATCATTATAGGTCATTCCACATTTGGACAACATTTGTTACAAATCCTGAGTGTGTAAAGACTGTTTTGCGCTGAAGCTTAGAATTGTCAATTGCCTTTGCAATATGAGTACTAGAATGTGTAGGAAACTATACATTAATACCCAGGCTACTTTTTTTTTCTGAAAAAGAACACAAGCACATACTCCCCAGTTCAATGCAATAAAAGAAATGACAAACTATTCTCTTGTTCATTTCGCAGAGCAGTGCTTTGATCAATCAGGATCAACATTGAAACAAAGTTTAACAGTTAACTGTCAATCATTGTTGACTGATGCATTCTCCATGGTGGGATCTTTACCCATCAGTATGCATTTGCCAACCAATCATTACTCTCCTCTCATAACATACACATGCTGTTTTCACTTTACTTCGGAATTCCTTGCAAATTTTCCTGATTAGTGCAAGAGAACAAGCGCTGACAAAATATTTCAAGCTGTAGTTCATTGCTTGATTACAACCAGTGCAAGTTATACTGAAATGATCATCATCCTGGTGGATTGCGCTTAAAGCACTCTTCAACATTAATCTTTTCAGGTCCTTACACTGTTATACAACACTTTTCAATAACTCCCTGGGTATCCCTACAATCTGTATCTCTCTAAAGACTGAAAGAACTGCGGATGCTGTAAATCAGAAACAAAAACAGAAGTTGCTGGAAAAGCTCAACAGGTCTGGCAGCATCTGTTAAGAGAAATCAGAGTTAACATTTCGGGTCCAGTGACCCTTCCTCAGAACATGTATCTCTCTACTGTGTTTCATCTAATACTCTTAATTCACAACTTGTAGGAGAGAGTGCGAGACCTGGAATAGTCCTTCCCATTCTCGGGATCTTTCCTGGTCTGCTCTCCATTCCTGCTACAGCATGAAAGCGTCATGTGCAGTTTAGCCCTTTTGGGTGACTTTAGAAGTGCCTTTAATTAACAATTCTTCCTTTGACACACTCGGCACATAATCAATTCTTTGATTAACTAGGGAACTCAAAGGTACATGCTAGTACTCTGTTAATGGCCCTGGCAAAGCTAACTGCTATTGTAAATGGATACCTGGCCTAATGGTCCCACTGTTTTGTCAGAAACCAGCAGATAAAAACCCCAGCCTTTGATTCTACGATGGATTCCACTTTAAATAAGAAATGGCTATGACTCAACAGATAAGCAAGAGAAATGGACTAATGGGTAAAGACACTCACACTCATGCAGAGGCTAAACTGGTCAGAATAACTTGAAAGGAGAAAGTTGAACCCTGGAAAGAAATTACTTCCGGAAGGGATTTTCCCACTGTTCCCCTCTGAAATGTTTCACTCCAATCTTAAAATTGGAAGAGTGTGGTGACTACACATTTATTAATCTGTCAACACTTTGATTAAAATCACTAATTATGATCCATATTGCTTTTAAAGGATAGGATATGTAAATATTTACTCTACTTATGAACTTCACTATTCACTGAAGAACGAACTCAAGGGTTTAAAAAGGTCTGTGCTCTTCTTCCACTCGATCAAATGACAGATAAGCGCCTTCTGTGTAAACATGGACAGCAGAATTTATGGCAGCTTGAATCAATATATACTCAAATTTTTAAATATCTGATGTAGTACTTAATACTTCTTTGGAGAAAATGCAAGTGCAGAAGGCAGCAATATGGAGAAATGTGTCTCTGGGTTCCCTAATAGTCTAATCCAATCATCCAATGAAGCTTGCCCCCTGAACAACTGAAGAATAGTAACTTATCGCCAGTGTTCAATAAAGGAAGATTCTTGACAAAATTGAACATGTGCCAATAAATTCTGGACTGGATTGATGATGGGAAAGAGCCTAAGTGATTAGTGCCCACAAGTTCTAAACAAAACCAGTTATAATCATGAAAAAAAAAATGATCTTGAATGTGATCCTTTGCACTTCAAATTAAATTTTTGTTTGAAGGAAGTGGTAAAGATATATGGAGCATACGATATTCTGCAGAGAGCTAGAAATATGCACAACACAATAAATAATGGAATGCATTTTGATGAAAAATAGATAGAAAAAAAACTGCATTTACATTCTTCCATATATAAAAGACTTAGCAAATAATATGAAAAGAAAGTTTAAAAATTATATTGTTAAGAGATTGTTAATCACTTATTCATGCTTGGAAAAATCTTGAAGTAAAACGACTATAAGTACAATGTTGTATTCCGCAGAGAAAAACAAAAATTCAATAAACTTACACTTCCTGGAATATAAAAGGTGAAGGTTGATTCAGGTTTTCAAGATTTTGAAAGAAACTGGAAGGGTCAATAGACAGGAAATTGTTCTGTTGGACAGGAAATCCAGGACAAGAGTAAATAACCTTAAAATCATCAGGACCTTCCAAGAGAAGCTTGGTAATGCATCCTGATAATTGACAAATGTTGACTGCATATATCCAAATTAAACCAGTCAGACAAATATTATCTCACAGCTTCTATAATATAGTGGAAAGATAATGACAGACATAAAATCATACACTGTAATAATTGGCATTCTTATAGGTGTGCATGCCTGAGCAGTGACCTTGTTGCTCATTCCTCTTACAGAAGCTATTCAAATCATAAATGCAGAAAACAGATTAATTTCCCAAGTATGACTATGATCAGCAAAGCAAGAGGTGACTTAAACTGATACATGCTAATTTGTTGAGATTATGAATGGAAAAAGACTGACAAACATAAGATTCACTCATTTGGAAAGATTAGTATTTGCACTGAACATCTCAGCAAATGTGCAGTTGTCTTTACTTCATTATTGGGTTGGCCAGTACGTACTGGTCATGAAATTAGAATTGAAGGTCTCTTGTAGCACAATGGTAGTGCCCCTACCTCTACTTACCAGATGGATTGGGTTAAGGTCTCACCTGCTCCAGAGGTGTAAATAGATTGATCAAAAATATTTAGAGTCTAAAAATTGCCAGGGGGCATCACAATGTAGAACTGTCCACGTTTGTCACTTCCAATGCAGATGGTGGACATACTTTCTTTGCAGGTTTTACAATTATCCTTCAGGACATAGTCCCGGAGGAGCTCAAAGACTTCTCAGAGGAGGTCACTAATTCTGCGTATGAATTTTCTAATACTCTCCATTAGCTCAGATAAAAAGACTGCAATAGGATTGCCACATAGGAATTTGGATTGTCACATGGCAAAGTGGACATCATAGATGAGCAAGAGCATGTGTTTGAGACAGCGAGAAGGCAGAGGGCAGCAAACCCTCCAAGCTCTGCTCAATCAGATGGAGGTACTTAGAGTCAGATGTCACTAACACAGAGGACAATGCTAGAGTAACAGCAGAAAATGTGAGAAATGTTGTCAGCATTTACACAGTGAACGTGTATCCCTGCAGATTACAGTAGGTCTCTAACCTAAGTGTCATGATGTTACCAGCCTTTGTGTTTATATTAGATTAGATTACAGATTAGATTAGATTAGATTAGATTACAGTGTGGAAACAGGCCCTTCGGCCCAACAAGTCCACACCGACCCGCCAAAGCGAAACCCACCCCTACCCCTACATTTACCCCTTACCTAACACTACAGGCAATTTAGTATGGCCAATTCACCTGACCCTGCACATCTTTGGATGGTGGGAGGAAACCGGAGCACCCGGAGGAAACCCACACAGACACGGGGAGAACGTGCAAACTCCACACAGTCAGTCGCCTGAGGCGGGAATTGAACCCGGGTCTCTGGCGCTGTGAGGCAGCAGTGCTAACCACTGTGCCACCGTGCCGCCCACTGCCACCGTGCCGCCCACCGCGGTCACCGTGTGTTGATGACCATCACCACAGAAAGAGTGATCCCTTACATGGAGCATGAGGCACAGCAGGCAACCAAGTCCATGCTGGTCCTCAGCAATGGGCTGCACTCTCATACAATCACCTTCAGTGGGGTTAAATGAAGTCTTGCCTGATCTATTAGCCCATCAGTGAAGTGCAGAGAAGTGCTCTCCAGCTGTTGGTTAACAATGAAGTGCTAAATGTTTTAGAGGATAGATGGGCAAATTGCCAATGTGATTTTAATGCAATTGTGTTTTCATTTCTAAACTTTTATTTATTTATTTTGAGATATTTATTCAGTTCTGAGATTTTATTTACAGATTACCGAATGAAACACGAACACAAAAGATTAGAATATAGAATAACTTAACCTATCTGAATACCCAACCAACTCTATCACAACCTAATTATGTTGTTCCAATTTCCTGCAACATCCCCATAAACACACTCCTTGGCAAAAGAATTAATTCAAACACAGATTCTTACAGGAGAGAGAGATTGCAGAGAGGATCAGCCAGGGATCACTGGCTGAAACATGGAACTTCTTTTTTCCCAGCAGCTTCCCGGGGTTCCGAGATAAAACAAAAACAAATGAGAAAAATCCCTGAACTGGGAGAATTGGTCACTCCCCTTTCATTGTACAAGTGATTTTTTTTTCAAAATACCCTAAAAGCTTTTTCCCTGATTGTTGTCTTAGGCAGTATCTGTTAGCCACGGTGGCTCAGTGGTTAGCACTGCTGCCTCACAGTGCCAGGGACCCAGGTTTGATTCCAATCTTGGGTGACTGTCTGGGTGGAGTTTGCACATTCTTCCCATGTCTGTGCGGGTTTCCTCCAGGTGCTCCAATTTCCTCCTATATTCCAAAGTTGTGCAAGCTAGGTGAATTGGACATGCTAAATTGCCCACAGTGTTCAAGAGGTGTGTAGGTTAGGTACATTAGACAGGGGAAATGTAAAGTAATAGGGTATGGAAATGGGTCTGGGTGGGGTACTCTTTCGAGGGTTAATGTAGACTTGTTGGGCCTAATGGCCTGATTTCACACTTTAGGGATTCTATGATAAAGTGGCCTTATCACAGACAAATTGGAACCTCTGCCTTTTGCAACCCCTTTTGAAAAAAACCAAGGACAACATAACCTTCTTAACAGAGCAGCATCATCACATCTGCTATACAGGCAGACGGTACCATTCAAAGTGCATCAAGGAGGCAGAACAGAGTGCAGAATACAGTGTTCCAGTTGCAGTGAAGGTTAGATTAAATTCCCTACAGTATGGAAACAGACCCTTGGGCCCAACAAGTCCACACCAACCCTCCGAAGAGTATCCCACCCAGACCCATTCCCCTACCCTATATTTACCCCTGACTAATGCACCTTACACTATGGGCAATTTAGCATGGCCAATTCACCTGACTTGCACACCTATGGATTATGGGAAGAAACTGGAGCACCCGGAGGAAACCTACGTAGACAGGGGGAGAATGTGCAAACTCCACATAGACAGTCGCCCAATGAAGGAATCGAACCGGATTCCTGGTGCTGTGAGGCAGCAGTGCTCATCACTGAGCCACCATGCCACCAAGGCGCAGAGAGAGAGATCAGAAGTAACATTTGAGGAGCCTGTTCAAAATCTGGATAACAGTGGGGAAAATGCTATTCTTGAATTTGTTCGTACATGTGTTCAAACCTGTATATCTTCTACGCAATGGAAGAGGGTGGTAGAGAGTATGATCGGGGTGGCAGAGATTGAGTATGTTGGTTGCTTTCCCAAGGCAGTGGGAGGTATAGATGGAGTCAATGGCTGGCTGGTTTGTGTGATGGACTGGGCTGTGTTTGTGACTCTCGGTAGTTTCTTGCGGGCTTGGGAACAGCAGTTACCATACCGTGCTGTGATGCATCCATATCGGATGTTTTCTATAATGCATCTATAAAAATGGTTAAGTCATTTGTGGAAATGCCCAACTTCCTTAGCCTCCTCAGGAAGTAGAGATGTTGTTGTGCTTTCTTGACCATTGCGTTGACATGGGTGGACCAGGACAGATTGTTGACGATCATCACGCCCAGGATCTTGACATTCTTGACCATCTCCAACTCAACACTATTGATGCTGATGGGCGCATACCTTCCACTCCACTTCCTGAAGTCAATGATCAGCTCCTTCATTTTGCTGACATTGATAAATAAATTGTCTTTAACCATGCCACTGAGCACTCAATCTCTTTTTTGTATTATGTTTCAGCATTGTTTGAAATCTGACCATCAGTAGGGGTGTCATCAGCAGACTTGTAAATGGATTTGGAGCAGAATTTGGCCACAGTCGTGAGGGTATAAGGAGTATAGTAGGGGGCTAAATATGCAGCCTTGCAATTACGGTGGAGGAGGTGTGTTACCTATTCATACTGATTGTGGTGTATGGTCAGGAAGTTGATGATCCAGGTACAGAGTGGGGAGCCGAGACCTTAGGGATGAGACTTGTTTGGAATTATGTTGTTGAAGTAAGAACTGTAGTCAATAAGTAGAAGCCATACATAGGTATCCTTGTTATGCAAATGTTCCAGGGAGGAGTGTAGAGCCAGGGAGATGGTGTCTGCTATGAACCTGGTGTGCCGGTAAGCAAATTGCAAAGGATTGTGTGATGCAACTGTTATGTACCACTTGTCAATCCAAGGTTTAGATATTATCCAAATCTTATTGAATTTGAACTTGGACTGTTTCCGTGTCAAAGGAGTCACAGATAGTGCTGAACATTACACAATCATCAGCAAACATCCCCACTCTGGTCTTACACTGAAGGAAGGTCACTGATGAAGCAGCTCAAGGGGTTTAGTCAAGGGGTTTGGACCTTGGACACTACCCTGAGCAACTCCTGTAGAGACGTCTTGGAGTTGAGATGACTGACCTCCAACAACCACAATCACCTTCTATATGCCAAGTATGGCTCCAACTCCCTTTGATATCAAGAATGTTTCTTTAGTGGAGTGATCATATTTCATTAATTAATACAATTGCATTCTGCTTTGGAAAATTGCAAATTCGCAGATTTTCAAAATATGACCATTTTGTGGTTTTCCACATCTAGCTATGGATACCTTAACTAATGAAAATGAATGTCTTCCTATCTAACCTACCTATGGCCCTCATAATTGTTATACACTTCTATTAAGTCCCTTCTCAATCGTTTCTGCTCCGAGGAAGACAACACAACACTGTCCAATCTTGCATCACAGCTCAGATTCTCCAGCCAAGAATCACCACCTTCTCAACCTTTCCCCTCGCTTGAGATGTAGTGACCAGATTAAACCATGACCAGTTATCTCTCCCTAATTTCAGATCCACCCCATTTTCCTCTAGGATTATGGTGACCTCACCTTCATAATATTCTCACCGTAAATACATGGAGTAATACAGCTGTCACGTTACCAGCCTGTTTAGTCAGTTCCAACATATCCTCCCCATTCTTGAATTCCTCAGCTAATATTCATATGCCTTCTTAGTAAAATTACCCGCCTCCTACCTTCAATAATCAGTGGATATACAAACCAATGTCCTTCTGATCTCCAATACTTTCTAGGGTCCTATAATTCCTGTTGTAATCCCTTGTCTTGTTAGCCTTCTCCAACAGCATTGCATAACATTTCTCCAGATTGATTTTCATTTGCTCCTGCTGCAAACTGTAGCTGTCCACTGATATACTCCTGCAGTTTATAGTTATCCTTTTCAGTATTTACTACCCCACTAACTTTTGTGTCATCTGTGAATTTCTTGATCATACCCTCTATATTCAAGTCCAAATCATTAAAAGTACACTACAAACTGCAAGAGCCCAAGTAGCAGGCAATGCAGAATACCACAGGCAACAGTGACAGAAACATCGCTCGACCATCTTCCTGCCTCTCAGCTAATTTTGGATCCAATGCCTTGCTAATCTCCGATGCTCTGTATTACCTCCTCAATAAAATTAGATCAAATTTGTCAAACGTGACCTTACCATAACAATTCATGCTGACTATCACTGATTAATCCCTATCTCTCCAAATGCAGATATGTTGTGTCCCTCAGAATGTTTCCTTATGTATTTTGCCAGCTTTGAGTTAGACTGATTGGCCTAGAATCTCATGGTCAATTCCCTCCTCCCTTTTTTAAATAATGGGACAATACCAGCACCCCTCTAGCACCTCACCTGTAGCCACAGGAGACTGAGACTTATTGCCAAAGCTCTGTTATCTCCTCCCCTGACTCCTGCAACAGCATGGGATTTATCTCATTCAGACCCACAGGGCTGATAAACCTGCTACTACCTCCTCTCCTTTTATATTAATTTACTTCTAATATTTCACAATTCTCCACCTTGATAGCTATACCTGCATCATCCTTTTGTATTTTAAAGACCAACATAAAGTGCTTATTAAGGACAGTGCCTTCATCTCCCAGGTCACATAAGAACATAGAACATAAGAACTAGCAGCAGGAGTAGGTCATCTGGCCCTTCTAGCCTCCTCCGCCATTCAATAAGATCATGGTTGATATTTTAGTGGCCTCAGCTCCACTTACCCACCTTCTCACCATAATCCTTAATTCCTTTATTGTTCAAAAAAAAATCATTCTTGGCTTCTAAAACATTTAGTGAGGTAGCGTCAAATACTTCACTGGGCAGGGAATTACATAGATTCTCAATCCTCTGGGTGAAGAAGTTCCTTCTCAATTCAGTCCTAAATCTGCTTCCCTAATTTCGAGGCTATGCCCTCTTGTCTGAGTTTCACCCGCCAGTGGAAACATCCTCTCTACTTCTATCTTATCTATTCCCTTCATAGTTTTACATGTATCTATGAGATACCCCCTCATTCTTCTAAACTCCAATGAATATAATCCCAGTCTACTCATTCTCTCCTCATAAGTCAACCCCCTCAACTCTGGAATCAACCTCGTGAACCTCCTCAGTGCCCCCTGTGGTGGCAGTACACCCCTTCTCAAGTAAGGAGACCAAAACTGCATGCAGTACTCCAGGTGTGGCCTCATCAGCACCCTGTACAGCTGAAACATAACCCCCTACTTTTAAACTCAATCTCTTCAGCAATGAAGGACAAAATTCCATTTGCATTCCTAATTACCTGTTGCACCTGCAGACCAACCTTTTGTGATTCACACACAAGGACTCCCAGGTCCCTCTGCACAGCAGTGTGCTGTAACTTGTTGCTATTCAAGTCCTCTACTGTTACTCCAACGAAAATGGATGATTTCACCTTTATTAACACTGTATTCCATCTGCCAGGCCTTTGCCCACTCACTTAAAGTATCTATGTTTCTCTGCAAAGTTTCACAGTCCTCTGCAGACTTTGCTCTGCCACACACTGATTACCTCTATCACCCTAATACATCATACTCTTTCCCTAGTCATTCTCTTGCTCCTTGTATTATTAAAAAACATTGGATTCACATTTGTTCTATCCACCAATGCTTTCTCATGCGTCCTTGTTGCATTCCTAATTTTCTTTTCATATACCACTCTGCACTTTTATTCTCCTCTAGGGACTCTATCATATTGAGCCTGTGGTATCTGCCATAAGTTACTCTTTTTTCTCTCAATCCTACCCCTTATGTTCCCTGATATCGAGGCTTCACAGTTCTTGGCCCCACCCTTTGTCTTTGCCGGATAACATTTCCCATGTACTTATGCCATTGTCTCCTGAATTGCCTTCCACTAATCTAATAGCTTTAGCTGAAAGCAGCTGCTCCAAGTCTTGGGTCAAATCCTCTCTTATATTAGTAAAATTATCCCTTTCCCAGTTCAAAACTTTAATTCCTGGCCCATCCTTATCTTTTTCCATAATTATCCTCAATCTAATTATGTTATGGTCACTGTCTCTGGAATGTTCCCCTACTGATGCATCTTCCTTTTGCCTGGATGTATTCCTGAACATTGGAGCCAGAGCTATCCCCTCCTCTGTTTGGCTTTCTATGTCCTGGCTAAATATGTTCTCCTGGAAGCAATTTAAGAATTTTCCCTATCTTGCACACTAAAACTATCCAAGTTAATATTTGAATTGTTAAAATCCCCACTTGTGACCTTTTATTCTTATATTTCCTTGAAATGTGATTCCACGTTTGATCCTCTTTCTCTCCTTAATTGTTCAACTGCCTACGCACACAGCAAATAGCGCTTTTGCCCATTTTGTGTTTTGACTTCGACCAGAATGGTTTTAATTGATGATACTTTCAAGATATCATCCCTCCTCACAGCCACAATTGATTCCTTGACCAATATTGCAACCCTATTCCTTCTCTTCTAATTATCTATTTATCTCATCTGAATCTGTAACAAGGAATGGTGAGCTGCCAATCTTGCCCATCTTTCATTGTTATGATATCATACTCCCACGTGCCTTTCTGTGTTCTCAGTTCAATTGTCTTAATTCCCACGCTCCTTAGGTTCAAGTATATTCATTTATAGTTGCTCACTTATTTCTTATATAGAATAGTTTTCTTCTGTCTTCCAGACTTACTTAAATTCTAATTCTATCTCGGCTTCTCTCCTCTCTGAAGTATGTGTCATGGTCCCATTTCCCTGCCAATTTAATTTAAATCCAGCCCGATAGTACAAGCAGAGGTAACCCGTCCAACCTTTGTAGGTCCCACCACCTATAGAAACAGTTCCACTGTTTAACTGTCCACATTTATGCAATCAATTCACAGCCAGTTAACCCTTAATATATCCATCGCGTATTCCCTTGTTTGATTTGGTCTCAGAAATCCCTTCAGGCCTCTTAAGTGATAACATAAATGAGTGCTCAAATGGAAATTGTATAGCTACCTGGAGAATATAAAAATAGGAAATGAATGGTTAGAAGGGTGGGGATGTGTTGGAGTTATTAAGACTAACTGGATTTGTCTTGGAAAGAACTAGCAAAGTCTCATTGGCCTGAATGGCGTCCTTCTGTTCTGCACTATTCTATTCTATAGGACTCAAAACCTGTCTTGAAGCTGTTCAACTATAACTGTCTAGAGATATAGTACGAGGGATAAAGGGCCCATGATTTCTCTCACGAGTGCCTGACAAAACCGTATCTTTTCTCATGTGCACAAAGATGCACAACACTCCCAAATTAAAATATTTCTTTTATATGCAGCTGGCCTCATTGCTTTCTTATCTAATTGGTTAGTCAATCTTTACATATTTTCAGGGAGAAACAAGATAGGCTGGCACAACAATCAAAAATGCATAATCTAACTATTTTATTTATCTTAAACAGAAAATGAAATTACTGAGCAATGAACTGCTCTAGGCATAAAATTAACTGTCTGAACCATTGGTGCAAAGCTAGCATTGTTCATTATCATAATAAAATAATGATCAGAAAACTATGCATGGAGGCAGTTTCACTCCACTTTCTTCTCACTAGTGCTTGAAATGGAGACATCAAAAAATAAAAGGTACTTCATTCAATTGAGACAAAACACTGGCCTTATTTCAGGCTGAATGATTGTGATGGAATTTTGTTAAGTGATAATCTGTAATTCATTGACATGAATTCAGGCCAGCGACCATAATTCTGTTCATTTTAAAATAGTGATGGAAAAGGATAGAGCAGATCTAAAAGTTGAAGTTCTAAATTGGAGAAAGGCCAATTTTGACGGTATTAGGCAGAACTTTCGAAAGCTGATTGGAGGCAGATGTTCGCAGGTAAAGGGCTGGAAAATGGGAAGCCTTCAGAAATGAGGTAACAAGAATCCAGAGAAAGTATATTCCCGTCAGGGTGAAAGGGAAGGCAGGTAGGTATAGGGAATGCTGGATGACTAAAGAAATTGAGGGTTTGGTTAAGAAAAAGAAGGAAGCATATGTCAGGTATAGACAGGATAGATCAAGTGAATCCTTAGAAGAGTATAAAGAAAGTAGGAGTATACTTATGAGGAAAATCAGGAGGGCAAACCGGGGACATGAGATAGCTTTGGCAAATAGAATTAAGGAGAATCCAAAGGGTTTTTACAAATATATTAAGGACAAAAGGGTAACTAAGGAGAGAATAGGGCCCCTCAAAGATAGCAAGGCGGCCTTTGTGTGGAACCACAGAAAATGGGGGAGATACTAAATGAATATTTTGCTTCAGTATTTACTGTGGAAAAGGATATGGAAGATATAGACTGTAGGGAAATAGATGGTGACATCTTGCAAAATGTCCAGACTACAGAGGAGGAAGTGCTGGATGTCTTGAAATGGTTAAAAGTGGATAAATCCCCAGGACCTGATCAGATGTACCCGAGAACTCTGTGGGAAGCTAGAGAAGTGATTGCTGGGCCTCTTGCTGAGATATTTGTATCATCGATAGTCACAGGTGAGGTGCCAGAAGACTGGAGGTTGGCAAACATGGTGCCACTGTTTAAGAAGAGGGGTAAAGACAAGCCAGTGAACTATAGACCGGTGAGCCTGACCTCAGTGGTGGGCAAGTTGTTGGAGGGAATCCTGAGGGACAGGATTTACATGTATTTGGAAAGGAAAGGACTGATTAGGATAGTCAACATGGCTTTGTGCATGGGAAATCATGTCTCACAAACTTGATTGAGTTTTTTGAAGAAGTAACAAAGAAGATTGATGAGGGCAGAGTAGTAGATGTGATCTATATGGACTTCAGTAAGGCGTTCGATAAGGTTCCCCATAGGAGACTGATTAGCAAGGTTAGATCCCATGGAATACAGGGAGAAGTAGCCATTTGGATACAGAACTGGCTCAAAGGTAGAAGACAGAGGGTGGTGGTGGAGGGTTGTTTTTCAGACTGGGGGCCTGTGACCAGTGGAGTACCACAAGGATTGGTGCTGGGCCCTCTACTTTTTGTCATTTACATAAATGATTTGGATGCGAGCATAAGAGGTACAGTTAGTAAGTTTGCAGATGACACCAAAATTGGAGGTGTAATGGACAGTGAAGAGGGTTATCTCAGATTACAACAGGATCTGGACCAGATGGGCAAATGGGCTGAGAATTGGCAGATGGAGTTTAATTCAGATAAATGCGAGGTGCTGCATTTTGGGAAAGCAAATCTTAGAAGGACTTATACACTTAATGGTAAGGTCCTAGGGAATGTTGCTGAACAAAGAGACCTTGGAGTGCAGGTTCGTAGCTCCTTGAAAGTGGAATCGCAGGTAGATAGGATAGTGAAGAAGCCGTTTGGTATGCTTTCCTTTATTGGTCAGAGTATTGAGTACAGGAATTGGGAGGTCATGTTGCGGCTGTACAGGACATTGGTTAGGCCACTGTTAGAATATTGCATGCAATTCTAGTCTCTTTCCTATCGAAAATATGTTGTAAAACTTGAAAGGGTTCAGAAAAGATTTACAAGGATGTTGCCAGGGTTGGAGAATCTGAGCTACAGGGAGAGGCTGAACAGGCTGGGGCTGTTTTCCCTGGAGCGTCAAAGGCTGAGGGGTGACCTTATAGAGGTTTACAAAATCATGAGGGGCATGGATAGGATAAATAGACAAAGTCTTTTCCCTGGGGTTGGGGAGTCCAGAACGAGATGGCATAGGTTTAGGGTGAGAAGGGAAAGGTATAAAAGAGACCTATGGGGCAACCTTTTCACGCAGAGGGTGGTGCGTGTATGGAATGAGCTGCCAGAGGATGTGGTGGAGACTGGTACAATTGCAACATTTAAGAGGCATTTGGATGGGTATATGAATAGGAAGGGTTTGGAGGGATATGGGCCGGGTACTGGCAGGTGGGACTAGATTGGGTTGGGATATCTGGTCGGCATGGATGGGTTGGGCCGAAGGGTCTGTTTCCATGCTGTACATCTCTATGACTCTATGTTTCATATTTCACCTTAAAGGTGGTCCTGTTAAGCCTAGTTTTAAATTGGTCTTATATAGTGTATATCAGCATGACAGGGAGCCTGACATTTGTTTATGCCTCTTCACACACATTCTTCCTTTGGAAAATGACGGGGAATTTTGGAAAGGGTTTGCAGCCTAATTAACAACCAACCATGATCCATAACCTTTATTTGCTAACAGGTTCTGAAAGAGGACTTGAACCTTGGGTCTTCTTGGCTTGCGGTCAAAGCACTATAAACTGAACTACTAAGGATCCTGTACTAACAAGCTGCTCTCATTTGGACCATGCCATTGGTCTGCAGCTCTATAGAAACAAACGCGAGGTGACATTCAAAATATGCAGGTATATTCAACCACGACCTTGTCATAAACTATACTCAGCCATGATTAGCTGATACTTACACACAATGGAAAACAAGGCACTCAGCCTTTGCATCCATTAGACAGATAAGTAAGTACAAACCTATCAGAGGAAAAGTTTACATTTGGACCCTTTAAAGTGCAATGCTCCTTAGCAGCAAGAAATTAATCAGCATCATCATTCTCAGTCAGATTGTTTAAAACAGAAAAATATAGTTACCTGGGCAAAAAAGACAGCAGGAAGAAACCTGCATAATATCCAGACATCGACTAAAAAAAATTGTACGCTACGAAGAGGCCTCGTTTATTTGCATTTTCAGCAAGTTCTGCAAATTTTGTTGATAGCTATATTAGAAATTTAATCTTATTACTCAAATAAATTGATGCATGACATTATGTTGAACCAAACACCACAACTGTGAACTATGATTATTTTTCAATCTTGTGTTATGGAAATTATATTTGTATATTGATTAACGAAAAATGTGCATTGTTTCACAGGTTCAATTTCATAATATCTTTATAAATGGGACACAATATTATCTTCACCTTGAGGATTAAATACTTTTCCATAGAATAAAAAAGGCTTCCATTAACATAGAACTTTTCATAGCCAGTGGATATCCCAAAGCAATTTGCAGCCAATTAAATATTTTTGTTAAGTTTTGTTACTGTGGTAATGTAGGAAACAGCACAACATTCAGAAACACTTGGGTTTACAAAAAGCTTTTTAAAATTTGTTTGCTCATTCATCTTCCTAATAAATATATATCATTTACAAGTCATTCCCTCATTATAAAAGCCATCCGTATGGCAATTGCAAATGAAATGTGGCATTTACATGTGTTACTTCTTGAATGCAGTGTAAAAGAATGGTGTATTTTTAAACTTTCTATATTTAAATATATCTATTTAGGAGGAAATTGAAAAAAAACGTGCATATATGATGCACAGTCGGAACATGCATATGCAGACAGTTGTAAGGCACATAAGAATCCATTGTCTTGAGTGTAATAAAGTCTGTCATATGAGATCAAAATGCTGAGAATATTTACACTTTGCTACTCACTGTTTCTACACTGTGCAACTAACAACTTTCCCACATCAATGGACATGCTTTCATGCATTATGCAGTCATGACTCAATGGCCTAGCCATGTTGCCAATGAATACTGGATAACTATCCAGTAAACATATAAACATAACAAATAATTGTCATAAACTATTCCAAATTATTTTAATCATTTTGATAATTTGTTTCATAATATGCCATTTGAATTTTTTAAAACTATTCACTTTTATATTTACTTATTCTTTGCAATTTTGAATCAAATTGATATTACAAACTGTAAGGACTATTTTTATTTGCATTAGTAAGCTGTTTGGAGAAAGTGAGGACAGCAGATGCTGGAGACCAGAGTTGAAAAATGTGGTGCTGGAAAAACACAGCAGGCCAGGCAGCATTCGAAGAGCAGGAGAATCGACGTTTCGGACTTCAGATTCCTGAAGAAGGGCTTATGCCCGAAACGTCGATTCTCCTGCTCCTCGGATGTTGCCTAGCCTGCTGTGTTTTTCTAGCACCACGTTTAATAAGCTGTTTGCATATTTATGCAATCCGAAACCTATTCTTTGTGGTGTATCTCCCCTTTTTTTAGGTCTGGATATCAGAACAAGGCCATAACAAAAATATCTTTAATTGTTTAACAGACTTCTGCATATAAAACATAAATTGAAAAGAACTCTTTGTAATATTTCATCACTACCAAGATTATGTTATTTAGAAGTGCTTAAAAATGTCCCTTAGAAGCTTAATGATTTTAAGTAAAATCATTATCTTCAACTGAACTTAGTAGTGGCACAAGGCACCAATACTTGAGTCATTGGGTGAAATGGTTTGTTTCCAAAGGTGGCAAGCTAGCAGTTGGGAAGAGCACTTAATTAGACACTGTTGGGGCATATCCAATTTATCTAGGCTTTTTTGTCCCATCAGCAATTAGTCCTTGAAGGCATCAGCCCACTACCACCGGGGTTAACCCAGCTGCAAGTGGGCCTGTTACCATGCATTGTACACAACAGCTGCTCCAGTCTGAGTAACTTGTCACCTCAGGGTGGGAGGTGGAGTGCGGTTTCTCAACCAAAGGCCATTGTGCCTTATCAAAACTTGCTGGGAGCAAACATTTTGCCCTTGCTTCCAACACTCTGCACCCACAACTCCTAACCAAGACCCAAAAGCCCCCAAATCAATTAACAGTGTCCTGGGTAATCGGCAATCCTGGCTTCTGGATGCTGAGCACAAGATCCGTCAATCTATGATTGGCCAACAGCTCTTGCTGGGTCAGACCTCTGCCCCTGACACCTTGATTCCAGGGGAAGACCTGGCATTGGACTCACCACTTGGACCAAAGGGTCTGTTTCCATGCTGTACATCTCTATGACTCTATGATCCAGTGGATCTTCTCTGGAAGAGGCAAGGGGTCTCTGAATGGCACTCCAGCTGACAGACAAGACCCCGGATTCCCCACCTTGTTTCAATCAGTCCCTAGATTCACACAGTTGCTTGATGGATAAATGAAGGAGCTAATAGCAACAATTCGCTTTCTGAGTTTGCGCACAGATATCAAGGCACATTCAATCCATTTGAACAAGACATAATGAGTTCACTTGGTTCTTGAGCCACTACGCTTCAATGGCATCAGCCAATGGATTTGGTCATCATGATATACTTCATTCACCATAATTTGACGTGAATCTAAATTAACCTAATTCTGCTTAGTATGACACTTCAATGAACAGAATTTTGCTTGTACAACGACACATGAGCTAATGTTATATTTATAGTACTGCCAAATGCAGTGCCAGAACTCACTCATTGTTACATGCATACAGCATATATTACAGGAGTAAGTCCTCATAGCTGCACAAGAATACCAACTAACTGTCAATTTAACTTTATCATGTGCAATCTCAAAAACCCAGATAGAATATCTGGGTACACTATATCGAGATTGCACTCCTATGCTATGACAAACTGAATTGCTAATATTAACTGTTATCAGTGTTACAAAGCAATATTCACACTTTAACAAAGGACAATAATTATTTCCAAACTGAAAAAAGTAAGTTAAAAAAAACTTAATTTCAAATCTGTCAGTTATGTGAAATCACAAATAAGATGACTGTGTATATAAAGTATATATTTTACTCAAATCAAGACAAAATCTGTTTTTATTAAGAAAATGTCATTGCGTATTACAGACAGCTGAAATACTTAATAGTGTATCTGACACAAGGCACCATTTTTATTAAATGAATGTGAATGGCATGCAGCTCAAAAGTGCTGCACTGTAGCATTTAGGAATATGTTTATAAAAAAGTGTATTAACAATTTGTTTTAAACATTTTTCTACAAAATATCAAACATGAAGGAAGCGTGATTTTAAAGTACACAAGTATTCATTGGAACACAAGGAAGAATATTCCAAACTGCAATATACCAGTCAAACATATAATGAGAAGCAAATTTTTATGTGATTTAAATACTAAAGATTCAGAACAGATAATACATTTGGTCTCAATTCATGGCTGTATCCCAAGTTATTAAGAAAGCCCTGATGTTAATGTTCTCATTGTAATCAGTGTAATATTATGCTAAAACAGAATTAACCAACTGGAAGAATAAGCAGCAATCCCTCCAGTGGTTGTCTGTATCTATTCTTCTGCAGTTGCACTGTGTTGGTCAAACAAATTAAATTACTGTAGCAGTATGTAAGTAATTTCATGTAAATTATGGTGTTAATGTTCTGCAACACACTGCTGGCAGTAAGCTGGTGTGTTCTGCTGCAACAATAATTCAAACCCCCACCCATTCCTCTATGTCCTTTGCTCTTGATTGGAAATTATTTCTTATAAGTATGTATTATTTGTTTGTATGTTAGAAAATGGATTTTTCAATTTTTTTTAAAGTGACAGACAAGATTACTTGAAAATTGTCTTCTAGAATCAAAGGTAAAGATGGCATACAACTGGATTTTAGGATTTGTTAACTGTATGACAAACAGTAAGGCAGATTTTTTTTGGCAGGGGTTGCATTCATTTTTGTACAACCCAGTAATGAAAACGATCAATGCAAAAATTTTCAAGGTCACAAATCAGCATTCAATGCAAATCTAACTGAAAAAGGTCACCCCCCAGCTCACAGATATGCCACACTGTCAATTGTTGTTCTATGCTGATATGAGGTACATGCAGAACATATACAAGATAATTAAGTCTCTTATAATCTGCTCAGATGATATTTCTCTTCAGCAATTTCTATTTAATTGTAGCCCCATGTAGATGAGAAATCTGCATTTTAAATGGTGTTTAATTCATACCATATTTATGTATTTCTAAAAAGGCAGCAGAGCCAGAGAAGGTTATTCTAAAACTAGAGTACCCATTCCAACTTTCAGTACAATCTCTTGCATTAGAGATTTCATGTCAATGCAGCATTTAATTTTGTGTGCTCAGCCATTTATATGACTTTGTGAAACCATTTCACTTTAGGGGCTGCAAAGACGACACAGCATTGTTGAGGTTTCATCCAGATTTGTATTGTGATCATTTTAAAAATTAAGAAGCATATCCTTCCATCTCATCAAAACCTAGTTAATGAGATGACTGTCTTTCGATAAAGGAAATGATAAAGCACACATGCCATAAAGCATAAATTAATGCTTCAGGGTTAAATACTGGAACTAACTCATGTTTCAACAAAGGCCCTTACCAGTAGTTACAATAACTGACATAAATACCTTCTTCATAAATGTTATATTGTCTTCAATTTACTCAACTGATTTTTCTAGTTTTAGCTTCAGATTTGCATTGCAGGTATAATTTTTTTTTGAAAATCACTGCATGCACCATTTGGCTCAAGAGAAAGCTGCTATCAATGGACAAGTGTCAGCTAAATGCAATACACAAATAGATCACAGCATCGCAGCCTTGTAAGGCATGGATATTGCAGTGTGAAACAATTGAATAAAATGCTATTGATGGAAAATTAACGATCTAAAGAAAGAAACACTTAATTACAATGAGGTCAAAACCAAAGATTTGAATTGTTTCGGCTTCTGAGAGGCACTATGCAGCATTGAGGAAAAGCTTTGGTGATAATAGGTTTGATACATATTCTAGCAAAAATTATATCACATTAATGAGGTGGCTTAAAGGGCTCATACATTTTGTAAGAGGCATTTCAATGTATTAGTATAATTAGCAGTGATGAGAAAACTGTTTGGAACTGAATTACCTCTCACGAGTTCATTTGAGCTATATGAAATTACACCATGCAAGAAGGAAAATTATGGAGCCATCCAGGGAGAGTTCATGCCTGATTTGATCATAACCACTAATTGGATGATCATTTTTGTAAAGCCTTTCAAATGGTTGACAGTTTCTGTCTCTCATTTTTTTTAATGGACTTGTTCTTTGCTTCCTGAACAAGGCAACTAAACATAGAGGTTTGCTGTGATTCTTGGTGGTTCTGGGGAGTCTACAGGTGTAATTGTCTCAGTTTTGAACAGACCTTGTCCCTTAATTAGCTGCTTTCTCGAGACCCCTAATGAGAATGGCTTTTCTTGATAATAATCTGAGAGAATACCTGATGAGCAAAGCTCTCCAAAGTCAGATGCTTGTCAGCAGACACCATACGACAGCAATTTAATGAAGTTAAAAACTGACCTGCTTCTGAATGCTGGACTGGCACCCATGTCATACAGCCTTTTGATTCCTGTTAGTCTGTTTCTGTTACATGTGTCAAGTGAATTAGGGTGGGAGCTCTGGAGAGAGATGGGTTAAAGGTGAAGGGAATAGGAAGGGTATGCAATATACCAGAACATTGTAAGAGCACCTACTCTCTCAATTATTTTAATTAACATATTTATTGATCAGTTCAAGCAGATCACCATGGCCTAACTTCTTAAATATTATCAAAGTGATTATGCCAGCATCATATCTTGCACAAAGGCATTCATACAACATCATACTCCAAACACAGTAGCAATTTTATGCCATGAACCTATTTTATCTTTGTAATATACCACTGAATACATTCGTATATTTTAATTTGATAAGTTATGCATTGAAAATAGGTATTTGTATTGCAACAATCATTTCTATTCATTTTGATTTAAAATCTATATCACTTGTATAGAGCTACAGACTGTTGAATACATTTTTGTTATTCAATGGCCCTATCATTTGCATAATTTATTCAAGCATAGGAACTAGGACTAATTTCCTACTTCACTCATATCTGAGAATTGCCTCAGTTAATGCTCCAAAAATCATATATTTTAATAATTTGTCTCACCGCCAGCTTGAATTTCTGTCACCTTGACTTATTGGCACAGTAAGTGTAAATATATTTTAAAATCAGCAGCTTTAAAAGGGGATTGAAGTGGGAAGGGTGTTCCTGTTATCAGCCGATAGTATTAAAAACATATTCGTACTGATAACATTTGTTACAACACTTAGAATGCCAACAAGCCATGCTGAGAAATTTTAACTTTTTTCTTTCTTGACAACTTGTTAAAACATTTATTTGGGGAGCTTGTATCTGGTTATAATATTAAGTTTTATTCCATGTTGATATTTCCAAAATGGTGAGCTTTTGAAGACAGATGCAAACTAATGTACCCTCAGCGTTCATACATCTAAATATATTTGGTATAGCAGCTACACTTTATTACATTAATATTATTGTCTCCCTGATATTTCAGTCTGGTGTCCGGTTACCAGAGTCCCTGACAGCCCAGTTGATATTCACCCTAATCCTGCTATTGTGTAGAACAATGCATTAGAACACTAATTTGCTACAACTGATTCGATATATTTTTCTCAAGCCTGAGGAAGGACCACATGATAATTTTATTACTATATAGAATATATATTTTTCAAATGAAAATTATCTACAATATATTGAAAATATTATGATTGTGTGCATTTTGTTTCAAGGTTTTCTGTTATATAATCTTATGGCCATTTTTATAATGGAATTTGACTCCACAAATATTCAACAGTCTTGACTGAATGCATCACTCTCCCAGTAAAAGAACTGCAGCATCACCAATGGTAGGAGGGCATAACTACAATGTGACAAGTTTACCTAAACAATTTCCACAATACACTCGGAGTTTATGGCAGAAACATAAAAATAAGGTCTGACTGTATCCATCAGCAAGGGTTTCTTTGAAGGTTGTGCCAACCAGCTGCTGTAACCTCATGAACAGATTATTCAGAGATCAAAAGTTCCAATTATTTGATTCTGCTGAATTTTCTATGGTTGATCGGAGAAATCCCAATGAAATTTCTGTGGTACAACTCTAAAATGGAGTCTGATTTATGTCTGAGTTCAGGTCCAACTATCCCAAACTTCTAATTTTCAAATAAATCACATCGGTTACCCTATTCTGCAGGTTCAGATACCCCCAGAAGCCAGGGGAATGGCCTGCTGCCACAGATTCTGTCAAGACAACTTTATAAAAGCCTTTGGATAGAGGCAAAAGAATGGTGCATGATGAAGTCCCTTTAATCTAACTTTGTTACTGGGAAAGCATCTAACCTCCCCACTTTCTTTTTTAAATCAGCGCCCCGTATATTTGAGCTCAGTGATAATTCACTACAGTGGGAATTTTAACAACAAATTTGTATACACATACCAACAGACACAAGACTATCCTTCATGATTATAGCTGAAAAGAGAGATGTGTCATTGGAGCTTTTATCCTGACACTCATCAGGACAAATTCAAGATTTCCAAGTTTCAAGTTACTATTGGCAAGTCACCTTTGATTCACCTTAGGACATAGCAATGGGAACTATCGCTTCCTAATTTTCCCTGGAGCATCGAAGGCTGAGGGGTGCCTTATAGAAGTTTATAAGATCATGAGGGGCATGGATAGGGTGAATAGCCAAGGTCTTTTCCCCAGGTTAGGGGACTCCAAAACTAGAGGGCGTAGGTTTAAAGTGAGAGGGGGAAGATTTAAAAGGGACCTAAGGGGCAACTTTTTCACACAGAGGGTGGTGCACGTATGGAATTAAGTGATAGCGGTGGTGATGGAGGTTGGTACAATTACGACATTTAAAAGGCACCCTTTTAAATGGGTGGGTATATGTATAGGAAGGGGTTTAGAGGTGTATGGATCAAATGCTGGGAAATGGGACTAGATTAATTCAGGATGAGTCGACATGGACGAGTTGGACTGCAGGGTCTGTTTTCATGCCGTACATCTCCATGACTCTCAGTGTTTGGCTAATGTGAGAAAGGTGCAAAGCTTGAACTTATTCCTTTTGTTCATAGAGAACTGGTCATTATGTCTGAATGTGTGTAACCTTTACAAAGCAGAAAGTAACTACTGAGCTTCACTGATTTTGAATTGTTATTAATGTCAGACCATCCTTTCTTTTGCAATAGCAACTTTGTTTTGCTTTCATTTAAAAATGAACTGTAAAACTAATGGGGTCACTATTTCAGTAAGGCTTGTGATGATTATTTCCAGACACAGAACTATCACAATCTCACACAGCTGAATGTGGCAATCCATCAGACTTATTTTTTCTCATACTCTGGGAGCAACCGTATAAACTGACGAATGGTGACATCACCAAATTGCATCATTAGTTGGAGCTGAAATACCTTAAAGTACACCTGAGAAAGATACCAAAAAACATGTTAAGCCAGTTAGTTTTCATCTGTCATTGGGAAAATGTCAGAGTCCATTTTAAAGAAAGCAATAGCAGAACAATTATAAATACATAATATAATCAAGTAGAGTGAACATGCCTTCACGAAGAGAAAATTGTGCCTTACAAATTTATTATTGTTCTTTAAGGAAATAACAAGCAGGATAGATAATGGAAAACCAGAAGGCATAATATATTTGGATTTCCAAATGGTGTTTGATAAGGTGCCACACAAGGGTATTTCATAAGCTAATGTTGTTGTGGTTCTTTAATTAGCATGAATAGAGGATCAGCTAATCAATAGAAAACAGAGTTTGAATATACAGGGAATTTTCAGGATGGCAACCTATAACTAATGGAGTTCCACAGAGATCAGCACCACATATATTGACAGAAGTAAATACTTTATCACCAGGTTTGTGGATGACACAAATAGTGGGAAGGATCGTAGTGAGGATCATGCAGAGTCTGTAGAGACATATAGACAGGTTAAGTGAGTGGGTGAAAAAGCTGGAATATAATATTGGAAAATGGGAAGTTTTAGCACTTTGAAAGGAAGCATAGAAAAGCTAAATATTATTTAAATGGGAAAAGACTGTAGAAAGCTGCAGAATAAAGTGAACTAAAGGACCTCCTGCATAGATCACAAAAAGCTAATAGGGAAGGCAAGTCGACTGTTAGTCTTTATTTCAAAGGGAATAGAGTATAAATGTAGGGGGGTCTTGCTAAAACTATGCAAGGCACCAGTCAGACTATATCTTGAATACTGTTTTGGTCCTCTTGACAGGGTAAATGCAGAAACATTGTTCCATTGACGGGGACCAGAGGGAATAATCACAGAAAAGGGGTGGCACATCTAAAACAGAGATGGGGAAGAACTTCTCCTCTCTGAGAGTGATAAATAATTGGAATTCTTTACTGCATGGGACCATCAAAGCTAGGCTATATTAGTATGTTCAAGGGTGTGAGATGGATTTTAAATCAGAAAATCAAGGCTTATGGGGAAAAAGACAGAGAAGTCAAGTTGGAGATCAGATCAGCCACAACTTCATGAAATGGCAGATTCAATTGGGGTGAAATGGCTGATTTCTGCTCCTACTTCTTATCACTTTGTGGTCTAAAAAATGTAAATTTTTTGCAATGACTGCATTTTCAAGTGACGGTGTGCTTTTTAATAGTTTTAATAGGATATAACAGGGTTGAAGTCAAAGTATTTTCTTTCTAGCTTTATAATACCATCAGGTGCCCGTATTTTACACATAAATCTGACCTCAAGACTTGCAGGCATATTTAATTTAACCACATCAAGACTCACAGGAGATTTGAATTTGATGAGAGGTGAGCCAGACAGGGGACAGGGAAGAAGCAGAAGCAATAGTCTAGGCACATATCTAGGCACATGCCAGAAGTAAGGACAACCCATACAAATCTCGGAACATAAAAGACAAGAGCAAAAGAAGGCTACTCAGCTCTTTGAGCCTGTTCCACTATACAATTAGATCATGGCTGTCCTGGTCACTCCACATCCTCACCTACCACCAATAACCTTTCACTCTCTTGTTTAGCAAGAATCTGTTTCCCTTACCTTAACATATTTAAGAACTACTTTCACCATCTTTTAGGGAAAAGAGTTCTAAAATCTCATGGCCCTGTATGAGGGAGGAAAAGTCTCCTTAAACAATGACTTTTAATTTTAGATTCTCCTAGAAAGGGGAACATCCTTTCCACATATATCCTTTCAAGGCATCTCGGGTTCTTACATGTTTCAATCAAAGTTATTTTTTACTCATTGAAACTCCAGAGAATACAAGCCTAGCCTGTCCAACTATTTCTCACAGAGCAATCTGCCCATTCCAGGTATTCCTGATGAAGGGCTTATGTCCGAAACGTCGATTTCCCTGCTCCTCAGATGCTGCCTGACCCGCTGTGCTTTTCCAGCACCACATTCCCAACCCCATCCCAGTTATTAGACCAGTAAACTCTGTCAGATTTGAACTGCTTCTAGTGCACTTATATCCTCCATTAAATAAGGATAGGAATATTGTACACAATATTCCAAAGGTCATCTTCTCAATGCCCAGTATAGCTGAAGCAGGACCTCCCTACAAATTCCCTTGACAATAATCAATGACATTTTATTAGGTTTCCTAATTGCTTGCATCCTAAACTTTTGCAATTCATACACTAGGACAAACATATCCCTCTGCATCTCAGGCTCTGAATGTGTCACCAATTTGATAATATGCTTCTTTTTATTCTTTCTGCCAAAATGAACAATTTATCATTTTTGACATTATAATCCATTGCCAGGCCTTTGCCCACTCACATAACCTACTTTTTTTCTCTTTGTAGTCTTCATGTGACTTCTTCACAACTCACTCACCTACATATATTTGTGTCATCATTAAATTTGGCAAAAATCTTTTTTTCCTGTCAAAATCAAATGCACAAAGTGTAAACATTTGAGGCAATAGCCTCATTACATCTTACCAGCCAGAAAATCACACATTTATTCCATCTCAATTTCTTGTCAGCTAACCATTCTCAAATCCATGTCAGTATCTTACTCTCTACACCATAAGCTTTTATTTTCAACAATAACCTTTGCGATAGCACATCATTAAATGCCTTCTGGAAGTCCAAGTTTAGTCCTTCCACCCATTTCCATTTATCCACTGTATGTTACTTCTTCAAAAGAACACGAATACACTTTTTAAACATAATTTATTTTTCACAAAAAAAGGTTGACTCTGCCTGGTAATCTAAAACTTTTCTAAGACCCCTTATTAAAGTGAGTCAACTATTAAAATGTGACATCTTTAGAACTAGTGTCCAACATGTTCCATATGACAAATGCTAATTTAACAGGCCTGTAGTTTTTGATTTCTGTCTCCTTCCCTTTCTGAATAAAGAATCATAGAATTGTTACAGTGGCCATTCGGCCCAATGTGTCTTCACTTGAAATGACAAAAATATTACAATCACTATTTTTTCTATGATTAGGAGATGCCAGTGTTGGACTGGGGTGTACAAAATTAAAAATCACACAATACCAGGTTTTAGTCCAACAGGTTTATCTGGAAGCACCAGCTTTCGGAGCACTGCTCCTTCATCATGGAACCTTCAGAAATCAAAGGGATTTTGGAAAATTAAAATGCACCAACCATCTCATTATCAAACTTTTTTTGGACCTGATGATAATGTCCTAGAAACTTGTCAGCCTGCAGTTCCAACAGTTAGATGAGCATCATTCCCTGATGATTGTAAGTTTCTTGAGTTTCTCTCTCCATTTCCTTCAGCTACTTTTGGTATGCTGCTTGTATCCTGTACAGTGTCAGCAATTGGCTATTGCCAGACCTTTGCCCACTCACCTAACCTCAATTTTTCTCTTTGTAGTCTTCTTATGATTTTTTTTGCAACTTAATTTTCTACCTTTGTGTCATCAGCAAATTTAGCAAACATCTTAGGTCCCTTCATTTATATAAATTGTAACAAAAAATTGAGACAAAAATACAAATTACCAATTCTGTTTCTCTGCCGTCTCTTTATTTTTCCACTACTAGTTCTCATTCTTATTCTACGTAAGATCAATTTTCACTCTGTAAATTCTTTTTAAAAAAACTTTCTGTAGGAACTCTGTTTTTATGTTACTAGTTAGCTTTCTCTCATGCTCTAATCTTTCCCTTCTTGTTACACTTCCAGTCATTCTGTTTTTAATATATTCTGTCCAGTCTTCCAGTAAGCTGGCAGTGGAGTTGGGCTTCTGAGCCTGGGGCTCGTCTATTCCATCCACTTTTCTTTTTGTTTATTTTCTTTCTCCCTCCTCTCATTTATTTTTCTCTTCCATTTTGTTTTACTCACCTCTTGGTGAAGAGCTTGGTCAGGACGACAGTGTGTGAGCCCATCAGCCTAAACTCAAGTAGGCCCAGCCTACACTTGTGCTGCCTCACAGTGCCAGGGACCCAGGTTCGATTCCAGTCTCAGTCAACTGTCTGTGTGGACTTTGCACATTCTCCCCGCATCTGTGTGGGTTTCCTCAGGATTCTCCGGTTTCCTCCCATAGGCCAAAAGATGTACAGGTCAGGTGAATAGGCCATGCTAAATTGCCCATAGTTTTAGATGCATTAGTCAGAGGGAAATGGGTCTGGGTGGGTTACTCTTCAGAGGGTCGGTGTGGATTTGTTGGGCTGAAGGGCCTGCTTCCACACTGTAGGGAATCTAAATCTGATGTAGAAGAACTGGTGATCTATTTCAGTGTGTGACTGGAAGGAAACTTGCAGGTGGCATGTTTCCATGTTTCTGATACCCTTATCCAAGTACTGAGGAGCCTTGGCAGCGTTTGAATACATGTTGTAGGTGGTACATATTGTAATCACTGTGCAACAATAATGCAGGGAGCAAATGTTTAAGATGGTAGATGGATTGTTAATTAAACGGGCGGCTTTGTCCTGAACAGTGGTGAGCTGGAGTCATCTTGGAACTGCAGTCACCTAGACACATGGAGAGTATTCCATCACACCCCTGACTTGTGCCTTGTAGTTGGTAAATTGGCTTTGGGGAAGTCAGCGGTGAATAAAAGTTTTAGTTTAATACTCACCTAGGAGTTTATAAGCTTTAAGCTTAATGGGTGACCCAGAAAAAGTATGCTGGAACCTTCCCTGGAGTACTCCAACCGTTAATGGATTCTATTGGAGAGTTCCAGATGCAGGAGAATTGCCAATGGAAAGTTCAAGTTCTTGGGCAATTCAGAAGGAATCAGCTGCTTGATCCTGATGTCAGGATGCCATGTTGCTGCTTTATAAGACTTTGATTAGGCCACAATTACAGTATTTCATTCAATTCCGGTCACCATATTACAGGAAGGATGTGGAGGCTTTGCAGAGGATGCAGAAGAGGTTTACTAGGATGCTGCCTGGGTTAGAGGGTATAAGCTATAAGGAGAGGCTAGAAAAAGTCAAGTTGTTTTCTCTAGAGTGGTGGAGGCTGAGGGGAGACTCAATAAAAATCTATATGGGGTATTATTCTCGCTTTGGGTCTTCTACTATGCAGACCTGCAAGAGATCCCCATAAAACATTTTTTATGGGCAGCACAGTGACTCAGTGGGTAGCATTGCTGCCTCACAACACAAGGATCCCAGGTTCAATTCCAGCCTCGGGCAAATGTCTGTGTGGAGTTTGCACATTCTCCCCGTGTCTGCATGGGTTTCCTCCGGGTCCTCCAGTTTCCTTCCACAATCCAAAAATGTGCGGGGCATGTGAATTGGCCGAGCTGGATTGCCCATTGTGTTCGGTGCATTAGTCAGAGGGAGGTTGGTCTAGTTGGGTTGCTCTTCCGAGGGTCGGTGTGGACTTGTTGGGCCGAAGGACCTGTTTCCACACTGTCGGGAATCTAATCTAAAATAAATTTTGAAATGCATAGATAGGGTTGGTGTTCAGAATCTTTTTCCCAGAGTTGAATTGCCTAAAACTAGGGGATATGCATTGAAAGTGAAATAGGAAAAGTTCAAAGGACACATGAGAGGCGAATGGTTTACACAGAGTGGAAAGAGTCTAAAACATGTTGCCAGGGATGGTGGTAGAGGCAGATATGATAGAGGTGGTCAAGGGGCTTGTAGATAAGCATATGAATATGCAAGGATTGGAGGGATTTGGATGAAGGTCAGGCAGAAGGCACCAGTTTAATTTGACATCATGTTCGTCACAATACTGTGGGCCGAATAGCCTGTTCCCATGCTGTACAGTTCTTTGTTTTATGTGTAGCTTCACTCTACGCTGGTTGAATGACACTCTCACCAGAGTAATATCCAGGTCATTGTTTGTAGTTATGTTCTACCTCCCACATGTTCAACAGTCATTCCATTTATTGGATAGCAATTTCAGCTTGGTTATCCAGAGACTACTACACGATGGCTCTTACTTAAATTCCTGTATCTCGTCATGTGTCTGCATTACATTTTCAACACACAAGATACATTTATATGACTGCACTTCTGTTTTAATGCATTTTAACATTGATACAATGTCTGGATTTACATCATTTTATTACTAAGCATCTAAATATGCATGTTTCATTCTATTCAAAAGCTTTTTAGTGAGACTGACAAAACAATGAAAAATGTGAGTGACAACAAACCTTCAACCACCATCTTGAGAATTGCAACACACAGAAAATGGCACAGGATGGATTACGCTACTTATGGAAGTTTCTAGGTTAATTTTATCTAGAGGCTTTGTAATTGCAAATATTTCATGTGTTATGCACAGGAACAAGACCCAAGTGTATCAACTGCAGTGACATAAAAAAACATCAGTGACAGAACAGAATCCAACTGCAGGTTAAATTACCTTAGGTTTTGCAAGTGTTGAATCATAACTGCACATTGAATACATTCAATCAATACAGTTGCTTTCCCAGAAAACCTGGCTCAACATGACAGCAACCAGAGACATTTCTCTTTAGCAGTCCGATGAAGTTTATGCTGGGTTCTCTCTTAGTGGAAGTGGCTGTGGAATCCCTTCATTCCTTCAATTGATCTCAGTGCACTGAGTTACAGTGATGAAAATTGATCGATGTCCCTGCACCAAACTATTTTCCAGCAATATTTGAGAAGATCACATGCAGACCAAGTGAAAGCAAGATGCGTCCAGCAGCCAAATAGTCAGCTGTTACTCACTGTCAAGGCTCACACATGAATTACGAGCACAATATTGAAAAACAACCAGAACTGCAGTTTATTCAAGTAAAGTGAGGCAGTGGGAGGTCAGTAGTGGGGCAGCGATAGGAGATGAGAATTGGCATTAAAGGATACAATCATTATAAATTTGATCTGTTGACAAAACTAATATTTATTTATTTGCTGATATTAATCATAGTTTGTTTTCTGCTCAATTAACAGACCACAGTTTCTCACAGTCATGTAATTTGTGGATTTTTGATTAAATTTGTGAAATCAGATGTGTGCAAGAACCTGTACACATGCAAATGAATCAACCATCTTGGCAATTTGCCTGCTTCAAAAAATTCCCTCTTTATTTATAAAAATCACAGACACAACTTCTCCACATTTAATTTTAGGTCACCCCGAACATTGCATTAATCATACTATTTTAAAAGTAGTTTTTATAGTTAAATGAAGGACAATAAAAGAGGTACTTTAACATCCTCTTGATCGAGATCTGCATCGACGAAAGATGATGGCAAGTAATGAGAAGGATACAGAAAAAAAAACGAACACAGACAGCTGTGGCCAGGCCGGGGGCTAGTGTAGTCATTACCACAGAGATGGTGCCGTGGGTTTTTACAAAAGAAAGGGTCATAATGGTACAATGTCACCCAGCATGTGTGAAAAGGATAACATCTGGATCCATACTAAGCCTCAAAGGAAGTGAAGAAATTTAACCAAGGTTGATATGATAGTTTTGTTTTAAATCCTCAGTCAAGATTTTTCTTCAGTGACCAATGTGCCCCGTTAAAAAATAAATTAAACTAAGAAGATACTGCAGCTACTTGTTCAAAACAAGGGATGTAGTGTAAAAGAGGAATACCACATGACAAAAAGTACTGTGTTCTGATATTTATACAACAGATGTCTCACCCAGGGACACAGCACTGCTGAAACGGCAGGAAGCCCCACTATGTTCACTTTACACACGATTTTTGTTTCTACCAGCTGCCTTTTTTTTTCTTTAACACTGTAGGAAGTCTTCTACTCTGGGGGTTATATGCCAGTTTAAGTAAAATGCCCAAGCTATACTTTGTAGGTCACAAAATTTATAACATGCTACAGAAAACAAGCCCATCTCTTTTGGTGTGATCAAAATAAGGAATTGCTGTACATTACACAATGTGCCAAATTGAAGGTGACAATTTGTATGCAGTGTGCTTTCATAATGTTAAATAGTTAATTTGTTGCTTTATTCTATCACACAAGCTACTGTCTAAAGGTAGGATGCTTACATTGGATGACAGGCAATTAAAATCGTACATTATCAATATGATGCAAATATTAGATGCAAAAATCTCTAGAATGTTACCTCTGAAATGCTGATGGTTTCTCTGACATTACAAATCTAACACACTTCCCAGAATCAGCCTATACATCATCACTATGTCCAAAATCAATGACATACTATGCAAGGCACAGAAAATAAATAGCCAACTTATTCTTGTCACTTAAGCATGAATATTGGAGACAAATTCTTTACTTATGACAGTTTGTTGTTTGCAATATCAGGAACCCCTCTGATGCAAGAAAATGTCAGGTATGTATGAGCAACAAGGCAGAATGGATGAAGTAAAAACACAAAAAGCCATAAAAATCAATGTGGTTGGAGAATTTTCAACACTGGCAGTGACATGATTAACAACAAATTTATTCAGTGTGGCCTAAAGCAGGCTGAATTAATCGGTCTGAGACCTGCTTTAACACTACACCTTCTATTATGAATTCTCATCTCAGTATTCAATACTCTTGATATTCAAACCTGCTCCTGTGTTATAACTCAGAGAATTTCTGTTTCATATCCAAGTAAATGAGAAGGTTTCTTTGTAGTAATATGGTGGCATGGCAGAAACGTCACTGGGCTAGCATTTATGAAGCTCAAACATGGGGGCATGAAATCAAATCCTGCTAGTGTAGCTCATAGAATTTGAATTCAATTAATAAATCTGGAATATAAACTGAAGTTCAAGAATGGTGACTATGAAACTATTACTGATTGTCATAAAATCACAATTGATTCACTAATGTCCTTTAAGGAATAAAATGTGACATCCTTGCTTGGTAAGGCTGACATGTTACTCCAGATCCATAACAGTGTGTTGACTCTTCATGACCCTCAATGGCTGAGTAAGCCATTCAGGTTAAGGGCAATCAGGGATAGACAACAAATACTGGCCTTGCCAGCAACACTCACATCCATTAAAAGAATAAAATAAAGTTAGTGACAGACAACTTAACACTTATGTATAAAATTTATCTATGTATAATTTTAATGTATTGTTAAATTTTTAAAGAAACCAATTAATGATTGCACTAAAGCATACAAATTAAGGCACGGTTTTTTTCTCATGCATGTTTTTGGTAACTGCAAGATCTTGTGTGACAGAGGTCTTGGCTGTTGGTTGGAGAGCTGGCAAACCTCTTTAAGGGATTTCTGGCCCTTGCCAGATTGCAGTGGGTCTTCTACTCGGGTGAAGGACTCCAGAGGCAGATCGCCAACTCACCAAGAGCTGTCAGCCACTCAGAGTCCGGCATCTCTGTGGTAGGGCTGTGCTACCAGAAAGGCGGTGGATGCACAATTATACCACCCCTTTGAAACTAAGGATTGTTGCTGAATCCCAGGCTAGAGGTGAGTGATAGCGGGAAGGAGGAGGGAACCAGGAGGTTGACTGTGGCTTAGGGTGCACATGGTGGTGTGTCACACCAAGGAAGCAGGAGGAAATTTGGCAGCATAGGCAGGGAGCTGGCTCTCCCTATCTAGGCACTAAATGCCTTTGATCAAGGCTTCCCAATAAATACAGATGGATTATATTGCCAATTTTAGTGGAGTTGGGACAATGCAGGATTCTCACCTGATTAATCATCTGGCCAACTATCAAGCTCAAAATTGGGTGTGGGAGGGAAGCAAAACATTCTACACAACAGGAACAGTGTGTTCATAAAATGAGCTTAATTTCAAACTAGCTGCATACACTGATGTCCTTACCTAAGTTTCATCAGGAATGTATCTCTGAAAGTAGGGAGTGGGCTTTCAGAAAACCAATTTGCTGAATGAGCAGAAATGTAGTCTTGAAATGCTGGAAGTTAAAGCTGCCCAAGCACAATGATAGTCACGTGGAACCCACCTATGTGCCAGTAAAATACATCACAGAAATAGGCTAATTGACAAAAACCTGAGCACTGACAATCTTGGAAGATTTGCGGGTAGCAACTTTTTGCCTTGTAGGATTAATCCTGAGGTTGTGCCTTGTAGAATACTGGTGCACAAAGCCTGAAGAGCTGCAATGAAATGTTCCTGGAATGTGCAGAACTGGTATAAAGCATATTCACCACCCGCTGCAAGGAATGATACCCAGCTGTGGGTTGACTGAAGTACCAATGTCCTCACCACACTTACCTTTCGCTGCTGCATGCCCATTTTGCCAGCCATTGATACGGCATGTACCCACCCCCACATTGGGTGTTCTTTCAGTTCATTTACACCTGTTATTCTTACAGACAGCATTGGTAGAATGGCCTCCTTCCATCCTGTAAAATTCTATAATTTGCTGATTCTATGATTTGCTGATTCTTCCTTCTTTTCCTGTTCCCAGCCATGGCACACACTGGCTATCTAAAATGACATTTTAAAACATTATTTGCCCACAAATGCAGCCATTTGTCTATAAAATGTGCATATTCCTTTTCAACTAGCTGGCCAGAGCTTCATAATGGACAACTACAAACAAAAAAAACCTAAATGTTGTTATCACTAATATCACAGGAAGGCGGTGCTATAGCGGTAATGACCCTGGACTCATATTTCATTATCCCAGCTAATACCTAGTGGAAGAAAAGTCCTTGTTGCCTTTGATGGCAGAGGTGAAAAAATGTTTGTTAAGTGAAGTGGTTGGGGGTAGGTAAGTATGCGGGTCTGTGCTAGAACCAGATCAGTGATGATCTCATTGAATGACATTACAGGCTTAATGGATGGAATGGCTTTCTCCTGCTCCTAAATTGTATGCTTCTCTGTAAGTTTGTATGCATGTCCCCCTTTATTTCTTAATATGCAGCAATAACTGACGCACAGTAGACTTACTGACTCAGAAAATCTGCCATTCTGATACTTGTAGCAACTACTTGTGGGCAGTACGGTGGCACAGTGGTTAGCACTGTTGCCTCACAGCGCCAGAGACCCGGGTTCAATTCCCGCCTCAGGCGACCGACTGTGTGGAGTTTGCACATTCTCCCCGTGTCTGCGTTTCCTCCGGGTGCTCTGGTTTCCTCCCACAGTCCAAAGATGTGCAGGTCAGGTGAATTGGCCATGCTAAATTGCCCGTAGTGTTAGGTAAGGGGTAAATGTAGGGGTGTGGGTGGGTTGCGCTTCGGCGGGTTGGTGTGGACTTGTTAGGCCGAAGGGCCTGTTTCCACACTGTAATGTAATCTAATCTACTTAACATTCATAATCATTCAATTGGGTTTGAATAACATGCATCCTGGATAACTTATACTTGTATAGTTTCCATATTTTTAGGAAATCAAATATTTGACTTCTAAGTCAAATAAAATAAATCAAATTATCTTCTTACATGCCAAAATAAGTATGAGTGAGACAGCATGAAAACAAAATGAATAACTGATGAATGACCAGAACTTAAAGGGCAGAACTCCCCTTTGTTGATAACTTACTAAAATGTCATGGAGCACAAAACAAACTTCCCTGTTGCAAGCTACGTATCGACTGTTGCATAACTCTGCAATGCACTTTAATGCACTTTAATTCTATAGAGGTGTACGATGAAGATATGATGAGAAAGATGGCCTCAGTTTTAATAATTTCTCTTGCTGCCCTATCAGGTGCTTCTTCTTGACATCATGCATTTGTTTGTGGCTGAGAAAAGAGGCAATGTGCAATAGATCCCTGCCAGTGTTGTTCTTGAACCAACTGTTGGGAGGGGAAGTGGAATGTCCCAGGGTTACTCACTCACCACTGTGCCTTTCCTATTGAAAAGCTGGCCCCACACTGACTTGTGACTGGTCCCTGACCATTAAACAAATAGGAGCTTTCTGAATGATGAATTGTTGCAACAATCAGCATTCTATCACTTAAAAGCAAATGCACTTACACGATACACTACGAAACCCATATGTCTGGGTGTTTTAAACTTTAAGTAACATATATCCCTGTATTCCCTTATTCATGGTCAAAATAGTAGGACTGAGCAGTGTTATCAACAAATCGCAGACTGTTACAGGGAGGCCCTGTTTCTGCCTCCCTAAATCGATGATAGATAGTGCTTTCCTTCAGAAAATCCACGTTTCCTATTAAACAAAAAATCTAGAATTTGAAATATCAATGAATAAGAATACTAAGCTTTAGGATGAACAAATATACTCATTTTTTCTGCACTGGGCAAGTACAGTATACTCAATGTGTCTTATTCCTGTTCAAGCATCAGTGTGTTTCAATTTACGGGACCAAGTATAGCCAACAATAGTTACCATTACTGATTGGATTAAGTACTGCCCAAACTAAATCCAAACTGTAATTGTTTAGGTGACAATTCTCTTTCAATCAGAGCTTCAGTCCATAGAACACAAGCTATGTCAGTGTAAACTTCTCTCAGGTGCCCAATGAGATGCTAGAAAAACCCAAAATGCTAAGTGACTTCTCCCGTTCCCTTATGTGGCATGTCTTTTCAGAGATTTGAGAGATGACTAGACATTAACTTGTGAAATAATTAATCATGTTCTGTAATGGAATTAACTTTTTGGCTTATATGGAAATGTCAATATCAAGGACAAGAACAGGTGGCAACCCTCAGAGGGTCAACAGTTCTTGATAGCACCTCGACTCATGGTAAGCACTACTCAGACCACAGTGCCATGGTGAGGATGCCTTAATGGTAAAGCACATTCGGATACTGGTTGTTGTTTGGGGACAAGGTTGGACCAGACAGGACATCCTGATAATCAAGTGGCTGTGGAGTTCGGAAGCACACTCCACCAGTAATGTCATTCCTATTGTGGGATGGGTGGGCCAGCCATCACTGCCTCAGGCCTCTTCCATGGAACATGCACTGCCCATAATGTTGAATCTCTCTGATGAACTTACTGGAAGGCTACCAGAGTTTATCTATCAATAACAGTGGGCTCTTTTGACTATAACAGAAATGGCTCTTAATAGAGTTATTAAGTGTCTTAATTGGCTGTCTGGAGGGCACTAAGCCACTAAGGTTCCCACCGCTGGCAATATACAATTGGAATTCCCCAGCCCTAATGCTTTCCTCTACCATAATACTAGCCCTTCTGCTTTCTCAGCCCTATTCCAGTGTATCAAAAAATACATTCCAGTGTTCAGTTATTGTCTTTCATCACAGTAGCATTTCAACATTTTATGCTATGTCCTGCATCTTACCATTAATTCTTTTGTGGATTATGTAAATGCTAAATATAGTTGCTATGGTTACTTTTAATTTCCATTAGTGTGCATTGTCATTTTTTGAAGGTATATTGTCCATCAGATTTCCTAGCAAATTGGTTGCAGAATATTTATTTTATCAGCTTACACTAATAGCATCACAACTGTAAACTCTGTTTCATTGTAATCATCAACTGGCTGTCAACACCTTAAGTGTCAAACAAGCTCAGCACAAGAAATGGGCAAAAAACCTGAATTAAACAATGTGCAAAACTTTATGATTGCATTGTATATAAAGCAACAGATAGCCCAAGGTAAGTTCCAAGTCAGTAATCTAATACTTGTGTTTAAAATGACAAGTTACAAACTGCACAAGCATTGCTCCCATGCTTTATGACATCATACTAACCCTTGGTTTGATGATTGCCTCATATTCACTCCTCATTATTCTGAATTTATATTCACTGGTATCACTGTGAATATAATTTTAATGTAAAAGAAAATGAAAAGGATTAAATGATATATGTATTCAGCTGTTACCTCATTTTTAGAAGCATGCAATGACTTTCAAATGGAAGCCATAGCGAGTTAAAGCTGCTGATTCAACTGAGGCCGAACCTCACCTATTTACCACGTTGTACTCATTCTGTGACATAACCCTTTGACACATAGATAACAACTTTCTTCATATTCCTGTGTTGAATTCTTGACTAACAATCTATTTTAAAAAGCCATCAGATTCACTTTTAATTACTATTGTTGAAGAGTTCAGACTGATGTCTGAAGCGCTAATTTAAAATGAATATAATGAATGCTCAAACCAAGCTGAAAGTTTCACTTTGGTCAAATTAAAAAAATAAAAAGACAAACAGTACACCCTTCTATTTACCAACAGTTATCATTTTATTTATTGAAATTATATGCATGGAAGGAGCAAAGCTTTTTTGATGGTTTACACTGGTATTGATGTCAAATAAACCAATGGCAGGGAGTTAAAAATAATCTCTCAAACCTCCAAAAGCTGGTTTCAAATTGAAACAAAAATAACTTGTGAAATTTTGTCCTGTTAGGATCTAAAAAATATACACTTTGCTCACAATCAAAACTCAGCTTTGAATTTTATGAATATGAGCATTGGGGAATTCCTACTGTTTGTGAAAAGCCCTCATAACAATTGCTGTTCACTGTGGTTGTGTTATTTTCATTGTGTTTGTCCCAAACATTGAAGTGCTCACTGTAAGCCTTAATCAGGTCAAACAGATATTTTCCTATTGTTACACTTCGTCAGTGGATGAATCTGTCTTTCTATATGTTGAACGCCAGTTGGATCAAGTGTTAACAGTAACAAGAACTATAGTGGGGTATGGCGATGTCCTTCACCAAAAGTATTAATTAACAACACGACCAACTGAGCTAGCTGAATCTTGACATAATTATTATAATGAGGAAAGACTAATTTGACATTGCTTAAACCTGTAGACGATGCTTCCAGCCAGGTCAGTATTGGTAGAAATTACTTCATATATCGTCATTGAAACAAAGTCCCATATTTGTATTGGGGATATCTTCCCTTTCTATCCTGTGGCATAATGCTATACAAGGTGAGTCAGCTTAAGAACAGATCAAGCAGCTCAAAACTGATAAGTCGCTGTGGGCCATCAGCACCAGTAAAACTGCATAGCATCAAATTGTGTGTAGAATTCCATTCTCTCCTTATGGTAGCTTAGGAGGTGAAGGGGCTCATTTACCTGATTAAGATGAGATGGTATGGGGTAGACACTCACTGCCACATTCCTGATGAAGGGCTTTCACCTGAAACGTCGATTTTCCTGCTCCTCGGATGCTGCCTGACCTGCTGTGCTTTTCCAGCACCACTCTAATCTAGACTCACTGCCACATTTCAGTCCAGTGCAGCAAGACTCTAGAACAGCCATCTTGTCAAGAAACCAATCATGAAACCCTTCGAAGTTGTGCCAATATTGCTAGTATTCAACCAGCAATGAGCAAGGCCCATGTCATAAGGCCAACTCACCATGTAAAGCCTCATAAGCGTGCCTTCAACCTGGCAGTGGTGGATTGGGGGTTTCTGTCAACTTGGAAACCTTACTCAAAGGAGATACATGGCATGGGTGACCTACAGGTGAAGATTCCTGCCTGACCTTATTATCAATCTCTCTGCCCCCGAATGGAATCTACAGCTCTCAGAGGCAGGAGATACCCCAGGGATGCTGAGGCCTTCAGACTCTGAGCAGCTAAGTAGCACTAAATTGGGTTGAAGGGATGCAGAGTGGCTGAGGATGGGCCCATGACCATGATCTCTAAATCTGCTTTGTAACCTCATATCCTGGTATATTGCTCACTTCTCTATCACCATAAAGCCAGACATTGGCTCAATGAGGAATGTAGATGAGCATGCCATTAAGTAATACCATATTATCTGAAAGAGGTGCCAACCTGTTGAAGCTCCCATGCAAGTCAGTATACCTATTAACCAGTTGAAACAACAGACAATAGACAGAAACAGAAATACCAAAACTAACTGGTTTGACTAAACTCTGCCATACTGTAATTGGTGGTGGACAATTAAGCAACTAACTTGATAAAGTAATTCCATGAATAACCCCATCAGTAATGCTTGATCCCAGTACACATGAGCAAGATATATTACTGAAGCAATTGTAACCAGGCTCAGAAGTGCAAAGTAGATGATTTCCTACTGAAGTCCCGCCCACAGATATCCATCATCCACGAATTCAGTATGAAATTAGGAAACATCTGACCTGCACTGGACACAGCAAATGCAATATCCCAGCTACAGCACTGAGGATATGGACTAAATATGTGGCCTTGTCTCTATCCAATCTGTAACAGTACAGCCACAAATCTAGTATTTTCCCAAAACTGTAGCAAAGTCCTGTCAATAAAAAAAGTAGAAGCAATCCAATAGTCTATTATCAACCCATCTGCTTATTTTCAACAATTAAAATGATGGAAGATTTCATCAACTGCACTTTCAAGTGACATCGAGTCACTAATAACTCACCGATGTTTAGTTCGCGTTTTCCAGGGCCATTCTGTTCCATCCTTTATTAAAGCCTTAGTCCCAGCTTGGAAAAAACAGAATTCCACAGCATAGCTGGTGGCAGAGTATGATTCCTCCATTTCTTTTTCTCTTTCTTTTTGTGGTTTTCTTTCCTTCTTTCTTTTAGCCTCTTCTCTTTGAGCCTCACCTGAAGTCATCACGGACTCCAGGCCTCAGCATGGACTCCCAACCTTGAAAGCGTTGAGTAAAGTAATCTCGGACTCCCAGCCTCAGCACGGGCTCCCAGTCTCAGCACAGGCCCCCAATCATAGCACGGAATCCAGATGTCAGCACGGAATCCCCATCTCAGCACAGATTCCCGATCACAGCACGAACTCCTGATGTCAGCATGGAATCCCCATCTCAGCACGGATTCCCGGCCTCAGCACAGATTCCTGATCTCAGCAAGGACTCCCCATCTCAGCACGGAATCCCCATCTCACCACGGATTCCCGAACACAGCATGGATTCCCGATGTCAGCACGGAATCCCCATCTCAGCAAGGATTCCCAAAACCAGCACTGATTCCCGATCACAGCATGGACTCCCAGCCTCAGCACGGACTCCCAGCCTCAGCACGGAATCCCAGCCTCAGCACAGAATCCCAGCCTCAGCACGGAATCCCAGCCTCAGCACAGAATCCCAGCCTCAGCATGGACTCCTGATCTCAGCAAGGACTCCCCAACTCAGCACGGATTCCCAGTCTCATCACGGATTCCCGGCCTCAGCACGGACTCACAGCCTCAGCATGGACTCCCTGTCCCAGCACGGACTCCCAGTCTCAGCACGGACTCCCCGTCTCAGCACGGACTCCCTGTCCCAGCACAGACTCCTGATCTCAGCACGGACTCACAGTCTCAGCACGGAATCCGCACCTCAGCACGGACTCCCCGTCTCAGCACGGACTCCCCGTCTCAGCATGGACTCCCCATCTCAGCATGGACTCCTGATCTCAGCACGGACTCGCCATCTCAGCACGGACTCCCAGTCTCAGCAGGGATTCCCAGTCTCAGCACGGACTCCCCATCTCAGTACGGACACCCCATCTCAGCATGGACTCCCAGACTCAGCACGGAATCCCAGCCTCAGCACGGACTCCCCATCTCAGCATGGACCCCCACTCTCAGCACAGGCTCCAAGCTTCAGCACGGACTCCCAGCCTCAGCACGGACTCCCAGTCTCAGCATGGACTCCTGATCTCAGCATGGAATTCAAGCCTCAGCATGGATTCCCAGCCTCAGCACGGACTCCCAGTCTCAGCACGGACTCCCCATCCCAACATGGACTCCCAGCCTCAGCACAGATACCCAGCCTCAGCACAAACTCCCCGTCTCAGCACGGAATCCTGATCTCAGCAGGGACTCCCCAGCTCAGCATAGACTCTCAGCCTCAGCATGGACACCCCGCCTCAGCACGGACTCCCCATCTCAGTACAGACTCCCCGTCTCAGCACGGACTCCCCATTTCAGCACAGACTCCTGATCCCTGCACGGAATCCCAGCCTCAGCATGGATTCCCAGCCTCAGCACGGAATCCCAGCCTCAGCATGGACTCCCCATCTCAGCACGGACTCCTGATCTCAGTATGACTCCCCATCTCAGCACGGACTCCCACCCTCAGCACGGACTCCCACCCTCAGCACAGACACCCGGCCTCAGCACGGGCTCCTAATCTCCACATGGACCTCCAGCCTCAGCACGGACTCCCAACCTCAGCACGGACTCCCAGCCTCAGCACGGATTCCAAGTCTCAGCACGGACTCTCCATCTCAGCACGGAATCCCAGCCTCAGCACAGACTCCTGATCTCAGCACGGACTCCCCAGCTCAGCATGGACTCCCAGCCTCAGCACGGACTCCCCATCTCAGCATGGACTCACCATCTCAGCACGGACTCACCATCTCAGCACGGAATCCCAGCCTCAGCACAGACTCCTGATCTCAGCACGGACTCCCCATCTCAGCATGGACTCCAGGCCTCAGCACGGACTCCCCATCTCAACACGGACTCCCAGTCTCAGCACATACTCCCAGACTCAGCACGGACTCCCCGTCTCAGCACGGATTCCCCATCTCAGCGCGGGCTCCTGATCTCAGTACGGACAGCCCATCGCAGCACAGGCTCCCAGCCTCAGCACAGACTCCCCATCTCAGCATGGACTCCAAGCCTCAGCACAGTTTCCCAGCCTCAGCACAGACTCCCAATCTCAGCACAGACTCCCCATCTCAGCACGGACTCCCAAACACAGCACGGATTCCAGATCGCAGCATGGACTCCCCATGTCAGCACGGAATCCCCATCTCAGGACGGATTCCCAAAAACAGCACGGATTCCCAATCACAGCACAGACTCCCAGCCTCAGCACGGACTCCTGATCTCAGCACGGACTCCCCATCTCAGCATGGAATCCCCATCTCAGCAAGGAGTTCCAGTCTCAGCACGGACTCCCCATCTCAGCATGGACTCCTAGCCTCAGCACGGAATCCCAGCCTCAGCATGGTCTCCCCATCTCAGCATGGTCTCCCAGTCTCAGCACAGGCTCCAAGCTTCAGCACGGGCTCCCAGCTTCAGCACAGATTCCCGGCCTCAGCACGGACTCCCAGCCTCAGCACGGACTCCCACCCTCAGCATGGACTCCTGATCTCAGCGCGGACTCCCCATCTCAGCACGGACTCCCCATCTCAGCATGGATTCCCAGTCTCAGCACGGATTCCCAAAAGCAGCACTGATTCCCGATCACAGCATGGACTCCCAGCCTCAGCATGGACTCCCGGCCTCAGCACGGACTCCCCATCTCAGCACGGACTCCTGATCTCAGTATGAACTCCCCATCTCAGCACGGACTCCCACCCTCAGCACGGACTCCCACCCTCAGCACAGACACCCGGCCTCAGCACGGGCTCCTGATCTCCACATGGACCTCCAGCCTCAGCACGGACTCCCAGCCTCAGCACGGATTCCAAGTCTCAGCACGGACTCTCCATCTCAGCATGGACTCCTGATCTCAGCACGGAATCCTCATCTCAGCACGGACTCCTCATCTCAGCACGGACTCCCAGCCTAAGCACGGAATCCCAGCCTCAGCACGGACTCCAAGTCTCAGCACGGACTCTCCATCTCAGCATGGACTCCTGATCTCAGCACGGAATCCTCATCTCAGCACGGACTCCTCATTCTCAGCACGGACTCACAGCCTAAGCACGGAATCCCAGCCTCAGCACGGACTCCCCATCTCAGCACGTTCTCCCCATCTCAGCATGGACTCCCAGCCTCAGCACACACTCCATGCTTCAGCATGGGTTCGCAGCCTCAGCACCGACTCCCGGCCTCAGCACGGACTCCTGATCTCAGCATGGACCTCCAGCCTCAGCACAGACTCCCGGCCTCAGCACAGACTCCCAGCCTCAGCACGGAATCCCCATCTCAGCACGGACTCCTGATCTCAGCACGGACTCTCCATCTCAGCACAGACTCCCAGCCTCAGCACGGAATCCCCATCTCAGCACAGACTCCTGATCTCAGCACGGACTCTCCATCTCAGCACAGACTCCCAGCCTCAGCACAGAATCCGAGCCGCAGCACGGAAACCCAACCTCAGCACGGACTCCCCATCTCAGCACGGACTCCCCATCTCAGCACGGACTCCTGATCTCAGCATGGACCTCCAGCCTCAGCACAGACTCCCGGCCTCAGCACAGACTCCCAGCCTCAGCACGGAATCCCCATCTCAGCACGGACTCCTGATCTCAGCACGGACTCTCCATCTCAGCACAGACTCCCAGCCTCAGCACGGAATCCCCATCTCAGCACAGACTCCTGATCTCAGCACGGACTCTCCATCTCAGCACAGACTCCCAGCCTCAGCACGGAATCCGAGCCGCAGCACGGAAACCCAACCTCAGCACGGACTCCCCATCTCAGCACGGACTCCCCATCTCAGCACAGACTCCCAGCCTCAGCACGGAATCCCCATCTCAGCACGGACTCCTGATCTCAGCACAGACTCCTGATCTCAGCACGGACTCTCCATCTCAGCACAGACTCCCAGCCTCAGCACGGACTCCCCGTCTCAGCACAGACTCCCCATCTCAGCACGGACTCCTGATCTCAGCACGGACTCAGCCTCAGCACGGACTCCCCATCTCGGCACGGACTCTCAGCCTCAGCACAGATTCCCCATCTCAGCACAGGCTCCCAGCCTCAGCATGGACTCCCCATCTCAGCCTGGTCTCCCAGCCTCAGCAGGGACTCCCAGTCTCAGCACGGACACCCCATCTTAGCACGGACTCCCAGCCTCAGCAGGGACTCCCAGTCAAAGCACAGGCTCCAGTCTCAGCAATCTCCAAGCTTCAGCATGTGCTCCCAGTCTCAGCACGGACTCCCCATCTTAGCATGGACTCCCAGCCTCAGGAGGGACTCCCAGTCTCAGCAGGGACTCCCAGTCTCAGCACAGAATCCGGATCTCAGCATGGACTCCCAGCCTCAGCACGGAATCCCAGCCTCAGCAAGGGCTCCCCATCTCAGCACGTTCTCCCCATCTCAGCACGGACTCCCAGCCTCAGCAGGGTCTCCCAGTCTCAGCACGGACTAACCCAACTTAGCACGGACTCCCAGTCTCAGCAGGGACTCCCAGTCTCAGCACGGAAACCGGATCTCAGCATGGACTCCCAGCCTCAGCATGGACTCCCCATCTCAGCATGGACTCCTGATCTCAGCACGGACTCCCCATCTCAGCATGGACTCCCAGCCACAGCAAGGACTCCCAGGCTCAGCATGGACTCCCCATCTCAGCATGGACTCCCAGCCTCAGCAGGGACTCCCCATCTCAGCACGTTCTCCACATCTCAGCATGGACTCCCAGCCTCAGAACAAACTCCAAGCTTCAGCATGGTTTCCAAGCCTCAGCACCGACTCCCAGCCTCGGCATGGACTCCCCATCTCAGCATGGACTCCCAGTCTCAGCATGGACTCCTAGCCTCAGCATGGAATCCCAGCCTCTGCATGGTCTCCCCATCTCAGCATGGACTCCCAGTCTCTGCACGGACTCCCAGTCTCAGCACAGGCTCCAAGCTTCAGCACGGACTCCCAGCCTCAGCACGGACCTCCAGCCTCAGCATGGACCCCCAGCCTGAGCACGGACACCCAGCCTCAGCATGGACTCCTGATCTCAGCAAGGACTCCCCATCTCAGCACGGACTCCCAGTCTCATCACGGATTCCCAGCCTCAGCACAGACCCCTGATTTCAGCAAGGATTCTCCATCTCAGCACGGATTCCCGAACACAGCACAGATTCCCAATCACAGCACGGACTCCACATGTCAGCACAGAATCCCCATCTCAGCACGGATTCCCAAAAACAGCACCTACTCCCGATCACAGCATGAACTCCCAGCCTCAGCAGGGACTCCCAGCCTCAGCACAGACTCCCCATCTCAGCATGGATCTCTGATCTCAGTATGAACTCCCCATTTCAGCAAGGACTCACGGCCTCAGCGCAGACTCCCCATCTCAGCACGAACTCCTGATCTGAGCACGGACTCCCCATCTCAGCACGGATTCCCAAAAGCAGCACTGATTCCCGATCACAGCACAGACTCCCGGCCACAGCACGGACGCCTGATCTCAGCACGGACTCACAGCCTCAGCACAGACTCCCGGCCTCAGCACGGACTCCCCATCTCAGCACGTTCTCCCCATCTCAGCATGGACTCCCAGCCTCAGCACGAACTCCACGCTTCAGCATGGGTTCCCAGCCTCAGCACCGAATCCTGGCCTCAGCACGGACTCTTGATCTCAGCATGGACCTCCAGCCTCAGCACAGACTCCCGCCCTCAGCACAGACTCCCAGCCTCAGCACAGAATCCCCATCTCAGCACGGTCTCCTGATCTCATCACGGACTCCCCATCTCAGCACAGAGTCTCAGCCTCAGCACGGAATCCGAGCCACAGCACGGAATCCCAGCCTCAGCATGGATTCCCCATCTCAGCCTGGTCTCCCAACCTCAGCAGGGAATCCCAGTCTCAGCACGGACTCCCCATCTTAGCACGGACTCCCAGTCTCAGCAGGGACTCCCAGTCTCAGCACGGAATCCGGATCTCAGCAGGGACTCCCAGCCTCGGCACGGACTCCCCATCTCAGCATGGACTCCCAGTCTCAGCATGGACTCCCCATCTCAGCATGGACTTCTAGCCTCAGCATGGACCCCCAGCCTCAGCACGAACTCCAAGCTTCAGCATGGTTTCCCAGCCTCAGCACCGACTCCCAGCCTCGGCATGGACTCCCCATCTCAGCATGGACTCCCAGTCTCAGCATGGACTCCCCATCTCAGCATGGACTCCTAGCCTCAGCATGGAATCCCAGCCTCTGCATGGTCTCCCCATCTCAGCATGGACTCCCAGTCTCAGCACAGGCTCCAAGCTTCAGCACGGACTCCCAGCCTCAGCACGGACTCCCAGTCTCAGCATGGACTCCTGATCTCAGCATGGAATTCAAGCCTCAGCATGGATTCCCAGCCTCAGCACGGACTCCCAGTCTCAGCACGGACTCCCCATCCCAACATGGACTCCCAGCCTCAGCACAGATACCCAGCCTCAGCACAAACTCCCCGTCTCAGCACGGAATCCTGATCTCAGCAGGGACTCCCCAGCTCAGCATAGACTCTCAGCCTCAGCATGGACACCCCGCCTCAGCACGGACTCCCCATCTCAGTACAGACTCCCCGTCTCAGCACGGACTCCCCATTTCAGCACAGACTCCTGATCCCTGCACGGAATCCCAGCCTCAGCATGGATTCCCAGCCTCAGCACGGAATCCCAGCCTCAGCATGGACTCCCCATCTCAGCACGGACTCCTGATCTCAGTATGACTCCCCATCTCAGCACGGACTCCCACCCTCAGCACGGACTCCCACCCTCAGCACAGACACCCGGCCTCAGCACGGGCTCCTAATCTCCACATGGACCTCCAGCCTCAGCACGGACTCCCAACCTCAGCACGGACTCCCAGCCTCAGCACGGATTCCAAGTCTCAGCACGGACTCTCCATCTCAGCACGGAATCCCAGCCTCAGCACAGACTCCTGATCTCAGCACGGACTCCCCAGCTCAGCATGGACTCCCAGCCTCAGCACGGACTCCCCATCTCAGCATGGACTCACTATCTCAGCACGGACTCACCATCTCAGCACGGAATCCCAGCCTCAGCACAGACTCCTGATCTCAGCACGGACTCCCCATCTCAGCATGGACTCCAGGCCTCAGCACGGACTCCCCATCTCAACACGGACTCCCAGTCTCAGCACATACTCCCAGACTCAGCACGGACTCCCCGTCTCAGCACGGATTCCCCATCTCAGCGCGGGCTCCTGATCTCAGTACGGACAGCCCATCGCAGCACAGGCTCCCAGCCTCAGCACAGACTCCCCATCTCAGCATGGACTCCAAGCCTCAGCACAGTTTCCCAGCCTCAGCACAGACTCCCAATCTCAGCACAGACTCCCCATCTCAGCACGGACTCCCAAACACAGCACGGATTCCAGATCGCAGCATGGACTCCCCATGTCAGCACGGAATCCCCATCTCAGGACGGATTCCCAAAAACAGCACGGATTCCCAATCACAGCACAGACTCCCAGCCTCAGCACGGACTCCTGATCTCAGCACGGACTCCCCATCTCAGCATGGAATCCCCATCTCAGCAAGGAGTTCCAGTCTCAGCACGGACTCCCCATCTCAGCATGGACTCCTAGCCTCAGCACGGAATCCCAGCCTCAGCATGGTCTCCCCATCTCAGCATGGTCTCCCAGTCTCAGCACAGGCTCCAAGCTTCAGCACGGGCTCCCAGCTTCAGCACAGATTCCCGGCCTCAGCACGGACTCCCAGCCTCAGCACGGACTCCCACCCTCAGCATGGACTCCTGATCTCAGCGCGGACTCCCCATCTCAGCACGGACTCCCCATCTCAGCATGGATTCCCAGTCTCAGCACGGATTCCCAAAAGCAGCACTGATTCCCGATCACAGCATGGACTCCCAGCCTCAGCATGGACTCCCGGCCTCAGCACGGACTCCCCATCTCAGCACGGACTCCTGATCTCAGTATGAACTCCCCATCTCAGCACGGACTCCCACCCTCAGCACGGACTCCCACCCTCAGCACAGACACCCGGCCTCAGCACGGGCTCCTGATCTCCACATGGACCTCCAGCCTCAGCACGGACTCCCAGCCTCAGCACGGATTCCAAGTCTCAGCACGGACTCTCCATCTCAGCATGGACTCCTGATCTCAGCACGGAATCCTCATCTCAGCACGGACTCCTCATCTCAGCACGGACTCCCAGCCTAAGCACGGAATCCCAGCCTCAGCACGGACTCCAAGTCTCAGCACGGACTCTCCATCTCAGCATGGACTCCTGATCTCAGCACGGAATCCTCATCTCAGCACGGACTCCTCATTCTCAGCACGGACTCACAGCCTAAGCACGGAATCCCAGCCTCAGCACGGACTCCCCATCTCAGCACGTTCTCCCCATCTCAGCATGGACTCCCAGCCTCAGCACACACTCCATGCTTCAGCATGGGTTCGCAGCCTCAGCACCGACTCCCGGCCTCAGCACGGACTCCTGATCTCAGCATGGACCTCCAGCCTCAGCACAGACTCCCGGCCTCAGCACAGACTCCCAGCCTCAGCACGGAATCCCCATCTCAGCACGGACTCCTGATCTCAGCACGGACTCTCCATCTCAGCACAGACTCCCAGCCTCAGCACGGAATCCCCATCTCAGCACAGACTCCTGATCTCAGCACGGACTCTCCATCTCAGCACAGACTCCCAGCCTCAGCACGGAATCCGAGCCGCAGCACGGAAACCCAACCTCAGCACGGACTCCCCATCTCAGCACGGACTCCCCATCTCAGCACGGACTCCCCATCTCAGCATGGACCTCCAGCCTCAGCACAGACTCCCGGCCTCAGCACAGACTCCCAGCCTCAGCACGGAATCCCCATCTCAGCACGGACTCCTGATCTCAGCACGGACTCTCCATCTCAGCACAGACTCCCAGCCTCAGCACGGAATCCCCATCTCAGCACAGACTCCTGATCTCAGCACGGACTCTCCATCTCAGCACAGACTCCCAGCCTCAGCACGGAATCCGAGCCGCAGCACGGAAACCCAACCTCAGCACGGACTCCCCATCTCAGCACGGACTCCCCATCTCAGCACAGACTCCCAGCCTCAGCACGGAATCCCCATCTCAGCACGGACTCCTGATCTCAGCACAGACTCCTGATCTCAGCACGGACTCTCCATCTCAGCACAGACTCCCAGCCTCAGCACGGACTCCCCGTCTCAGCACAGACTCCCCATCTCAGCACGGACTCCTGATCTCAGCACGGACTCAGCCTCAGCACGGACTCCCCATCTCGGCACGGACTCTCAGCCTCAGCACAGATTCCCCATCTCAGCACAGGCTCCCAGCCTCAGCATGGACTCCCCATCTCAGCCTGGTCTCCCAGCCTCAGCAGGGACTCCCAGTCTCAGCACGGACACCCCATCTTAGCACGGACTCCCAGCCTCAGCAGGGACTCCCAGTCAAAGCACAGGCTCCAGTCTCAGCAATCTCCAAGCTTCAGCATGTGCTCCCAGTCTCAGCACGGACTCCCCATCTTAGCATGGACTCCCAGCCTCAGGAGGGACTCCCAGTCTCAGCAGGGACTCCCAGTCTCAGCACAGAATCCGGATCTCAGCATGGACTCCCAGCCTCAGCACGGAATCCCAGCCTCAGCAAGGGCTCCCCATCTCAGCACGTTCTCCCCATCTCAGCACGGACTCCCAGCCTCAGCAGGGTCTCCCAGTCTCAGCACGGACTAACCCAACTTAGCACGGACTCCCAGTCTCAGCAGGGACTCCCAGTCTCAGCACGGAAACCGGATCTCAGCATGGACTCCCAGCCTCAGCATGGACTCCCCATCTCAGCATGGACTCCTGATCTCAGCACGGACTCCCCATCTCAGCATGGACTCCCAGCCACAGCAAGGACTCCCAGGCTCAGCATGGACTCCCCATCTCAGCATGGACTCCCAGCCTCAGCAGGGACTCCCCATCTCAGCACGTTCTCCACATCTCAGCATGGACTCCCAGCCTCAGAACAAACTCCAAGCTTCAGCATGGTTTCCAAGCCTCAGCACCGACTCCCAGCCTCGGCATGGACTCCCCATCTCAGCATGGACTCCCAGTCTCAGCATGGACTCCTAGCCTCAGCATGGAATCCCAGCCTCTGCATGGTCTCCCCATCTCAGCATGGACTCCCAGTCTCTGCACGGACTCCCAGTCTCAGCACAGGCTCCAAGCTTCAGCACGGACTCCCAGCCTCAGCACGGACCTCCAGCCTCAGCATGGACCCCCAGCCTGAGCACGGACACCCAGCCTCAGCATGGACTCCTGATCTCAGCAAGGACTCCCCATCTCAGCACGGACTCCCAGTCTCATCACGGATTCCCAGCCTCAGCACAGACCCCTGATTTCAGCAAGGATTCTCCATCTCAGCACGGATTCCCGAACACAGCACAGATTCCCAATCACAGCACGGACTCCACATGTCAGCACAGAATCCCCATCTCAGCACGGATTCCCAAAAACAGCACCTACTCCCGATCACAGCATGAACTCCCAGCCTCAGCAGGGACTCCCAGCCTCAGCACAGACTCCCCATCTCAGCATGGATCTCTGATCTCAGTATGAACTCCCCATTTCAGCAAGGACTCACGGCCTCAGCGCAGACTCCCCATCTCAGCACGAACTCCTGATCTGAGCACGGACTCCCCATCTCAGCACGGATTCCCAAAAGCAGCACTGATTCCCGATCACAGCACAGACTCCCGGCCACAGCACGGACGCCTGATCTCAGCACGGACTCACAGCCTCAGCACAGACTCCCGGCCTCAGCACGGACTCCCCATCTCAGCACGTTCTCCCCATCTCAGCATGGACTCCCAGCCTCAGCACGAACTCCACGCTTCAGCATGGGTTCCCAGCCTCAGCACCGAATCCTGGCCTCAGCACGGACTCTTGATCTCAGCATGGACCTCCAGCCTCAGCACAGACTCCCGCCCTCAGCACAGACTCCCAGCCTCAGCACAGAATCCCCATCTCAGCACGGTCTCCTGATCTCATCACGGACTCCCCATCTCAGCACAGAGTCTCAGCCTCAGCACGGAATCCGAGCCACAGCACGGAATCCCAGCCTCAGCATGGATTCCCCATCTCAGCCTGGTCTCCCAACCTCAGCAGGGAATCCCAGTCTCAGCACGGACTCCCCATCTTAGCACGGACTCCCAGTCTCAGCAGGGACTCCCAGTCTCAGCACGGAATCCGGATCTCAGCAGGGACTCCCAGCCTCGGCACGGACTCCCCATCTCAGCATGGACTCCCAGTCTCAGCATGGACTCCCCATCTCAGCATGGACTTCTAGCCTCAGCATGGACCCCCAGCCTCAGCACGAACTCCAAGCTTCAGCATGGTTTCCCAGCCTCAGCACCGACTCCCAGCCTCGGCATGGACTCCCCATCTCAGCATGGACTCCCAGTCTCAGCATGGACTCCCCATCTCAGCATGGACTCCTAGCCTCAGCATGGAATCCCAGCCTCTGCATGGTCTCCCCATCTCAGCATGGACTCCCAGTCTCAGCACAGGCTCCAAGCTTCAGCACGGACTCCCAGCCTCAGCACGGACCTCCAGCCTCAGCATGGACCCCCAGCCTGAGCACGGACACCCAGCCTCAGCATGGACTCCTGATCTCAGCAAGGACTCCCCATCTCAGCACGGACTCCCAGTCTCATCACGGATTCCCAGCCTCAGCACAGACCCCTGATTTCAGCAAGGATTCCCCATCTCAGCACGGATTCCCGAACACAGCACGGATTCCCCATGTCAGCACAGAATCCTCACCTCAGCACGGATTCCCAAAAACAGCACTTACTCCCGATCACAGCATGGACTCCCAGCCTCAGCAGGGACTCCCAGCCTCAGCACAGACTCCCCATCTCAGCATGGACCTCTGATCTCAGTATGAACTCCCCATCTCAGCAAGGACTCCCGGCCTCAGCACAGACTCCCGGCCTCAACACGGACTCCTGATCTCAGCACGGACTCACCATCTCAGCACGGATTCCCAAAAGCAGCACTGATTCCCGATCACAGCACGGACTCCCGGCCTCAACACGGACGCCTGATCTCAGCACGGACTCACAGCCTCAGCACAGACTCCCGGCCTCAGCACGGAATGCCAGCCTCAGCACGGACTCCCAGCCTCAGCACAGACTCCCAGCCTCAGCACAGACTCCCAGTCTCAGCACGGACTCCCCATCTCAGCACGAACTCCTGATCTGAGCACGGACTCCCCATCTCAGCACGGATTCCCAAAAGCAGCACTGATTCCCGATCACAGCACGGACTCCCGGCCTCAACACGGACTCCTGATCTCAGCACGGACTCACAGCCTCAGCACAGACTCCCGGCCTCAGCATGGACTCCCGGCCTCAGCATGGACTCCCAGCCTCAGCATGGACTTCCAGCCTCAGCACAGACTCCCCATCTCGGCAAGGACTCCCAGCCTCAGCACAGACTCCCAGTCTCAGCACGGACTCCCCATCTCAGCATGGACTCCCGGCCTCAGCACGTTTCCCAGCCTCAGCATGGACTCCCAGCCTCAGCACAGACTCCCCATCTCAGCACAAACTCCTGATCTGAGCACGGACTCACCATCTCAGCACGGATTCCCAAAAGCAGCACTGATTCCCGATCACAGCACGGACTCCTGGCCTCAACACGGACTCCTGATCTCAGCACGGACTCACAGCCTCAGCACAGACTCCCGGCCTCAGCACGGAATGCCAGCCTCAGCACGGACTCCCAGCCTCAGCACAGACTCCCAGCCTCAGCACGGACTCACCGTCTCAGCACGGACTCCTGATCTCAGTATGAACTACCCATCTCAGCACGGAGTCCCACCCTCGGCACAGACTCCCGGCCTCAGCACGGACGCCTGATCTCAGCATGGACCTCCAGCCTCAGCACGGAATCCCCATCTCAGCACGGACTCCCAGCACAGGCTCCAAGCTTCAGCATGGGCTCGCAGCCTCAGCAGGGACTCCCAGCCTCAGCACGGACTCCCAGTCTCAGCACGGAATCCGCATCTCAGCACGGACTCCCAGCCTCAGCACGGACCCCAGCCTCAGCACGGACACCCAGCCTCAGCATGACTCCTGATCTCAGCAAGGATTCCCCATCTCAGCATGGAATTCCCATCTCAGCACGGATTCCCGAACACAGCACGGATTCCCAATCACAGCACGGACTCCCCATGTCAGCACGGAATCCCCATCTCAGCACGGATTCCCAAAAACACACTGATTCCCGATCATAGCATGGACTCCCAGCCTCAGCACGGAATCCGAGCCGCAGCACGGAATCCCAGCTTCAGCATGGACTCCCAGCCTCAGCACAGACTCCCCATCTCAGCACGGACTCACCATCTCAGCACGGACTCCCCATCTCAGCATGGAATACCAGCTTCAGCACGGACTTCCCGTCTCAGCACGGACTCCCCATCTCAGCATGGACTCCTGGCCTCAGCATGGACTCCCAGCCTCAGCATGGACTTCCAGCCTCAGCACAGACTCCCCATCTCGCCAAGGACTCCCAGCCTCAGCACAGACTCCCAGGCTCAGCACGGACTCCCCATCTCAGCATGGACCCCCGGCCTCAGCACGTTTCCCAGCCTCAGCATGGACTCCCAGCCTCAGCACAGACTCCCCATCTCAGCACTGACTCCTGATTTCAGCACGGACTCACCATCTCAGCATGGAATACCAGCCTCAGCACGGACTCCCAGCCTCAACATGGAATCCGAGCCGCAGAACGGAATCCCAGCCTCAGCACGGACTCCCCATCTCAGCACGGACTCCCCATCTCAGCACGGACTCCCCATCTCAGCACGGACTCCTGATCCCAGCACGGAATCCCAGCCTCAGCACAGACTCCTGGCCTCAGCACGGACTCCCAGTTTCAGCATGGATTCTCCATCTCAGCACGGACTCCCAGCCTCAGCACGGAATCTGAGCCGCAGCACGGAATCCCAGCCTCAGTACGGACTCCCCGTCTCAGCACGGATTCCCCTGTCAGCACAGATTCCCCATCTCAGCATGGACTCCAGGCCTCAGCACGGACTTCCAGCCTCAGCACGGACTCCCAGCCTCAGCACGGACTCCCTGTCTCAGCACGGACTCCCCATCTCAGCACGGACTCCCAGCCTCAGCAGGTACGCCCAGTCTCAGCACGGAATCCCAGCTTCAGCACGGACTCCCCATCTCAGCATGTTCTCCCCATCTCAGCACGGACTCCCCATCTCAGCATGGACTCCCAGCCTCAGCACGGAATCCGAGCCACAGCACGGAATCCCAGCCTCAACACGGACTCCCCGTCTCAGTACGGACTTCCCATCTCAGCACGGACTCTCAGCCTCAGCAAGGACTCCCCATCTCAGCACGTCCTCCCAGCCTCAGCACGGACTCCCCATCTCAGCACAGACTCCCAGCCTCAGCACAGACTCCCGGCCTCAACACGGACTGCCAGCCTCAGCACGGACTCCCAGCCTCAGCACGGACTCCCCATCTCAGCACCAACTCCCCATCTCAGCACGGACTCTTGATCTCAGCACGGACTCCCCATCTCAGCATGGACTCCCATACTCAGCACAGGCTCCAAGCTTCAGCATGGGCTCCCAGTCTCAGCACGGACTCCCAGTCTCAGCATGGAATCCGAATCTCAGCACGGACTCCCAGCCTCAGCACGGACCCCCAGCCTCAGCACGGACACCCATTCTCGGCATGACTCCTGATCTTAGCAAGACTCCCCATCTCAGCACGGAATCCCAGTCTCATTACGGATTCCCGGCCTCTGCACAGACATCTGATCTCAGCAAGGATTCCCCAACTCAGCATGGAATCCCCATCTCAGCACAGATTCCTGAACACGGCACAGATTCCCAATCACAACCCGGACTCCCAGCCTCAGCACAGAATCCCCATCTCAGCACGGATTCCCAAAAACAGCACTGATTCCCGATCAGAGCATGGACTCCCAGCCTCAGCATAGACTCCCGGCTTCAGCACGGACTCCTGATCTCAGCATGACTCCCAGCCTCAGCACAGGCTCCCGGCCTCAGCACAGACTCCCAGCCTTAGCACGGACTCCCAGCCTCAGCACGGACTCCCAGCCTCAGCACGGACTCCCCATCTCAGCACCGACTCCTGATCTCAGCACGAACTCACCATCTCAGCATGGAATACCAGCTCAGCACGGACTCCCAGACTCAGCAGGGAATCCGAGCTGGAGCACAGAATCCCAGCTTCAGCACGGACTCCCTGTCTCTGCACGGACTCCCCATCTCAACACGGACTCCCAGCCTCAGCACTGAATCCCAGCCTCAGCACTGAATCACAGCCTCACCACGGACTCCCCATCTCAGCATGGACTCCCCATCTCAGCATGGACTCCCACTCTCCGCACAGACTCCCCGTCTCAGCACGGACTCCCCATCTCAGCATGGACTCCTGATCTCAGCTTGGACTCCCCATTTCAGCATGGACTCCCCATCTCAGCATAGACTCCCAGTCTCAGCAGGGACTCCCACTCCCTGCACAGACTCCCCGTCTCAGCACGGACTCCCCGTCTCAGCACGGACTCCCCTCTCAGCACGGACTCTCAGCACGGACTCCCCATTTCAGCACAGACTCCCAGCCTCAGCATGGACTCCCCATCTCAGCACGGACTCTCAGCCTCAGCACGGACTCCTAGTCTCAGCACGGACTCCCCATCTCAGCATGGACAGCTGATCTCAGCATAGACTCCCCATCTCAGCACGGGCTCCCAGCCTGAGCACGGAATCCTGATCTCAGCATGGACTCCCCATCTCAGCATGGACTCCCCATCTCAGCACGGACTCCCAGTCTCAGCACGGACTCGCAGTCTCAGCATGGACTCCAACTCTCCGCACGGACTCCCCGTCTCAGCATGGACTGCCCATCTCAGCATGGACTCCTGATCTCAGCACGGACTCCCCATCTCAGCATGGACTCCCAGCCACAGCACGGAATCCCAGTCTCAGCACTGAATCCCAGCCTCAGCACTGAAGCCCAGCCTCAGCACTGAATCCCAGCCTCAGCACACACTCCCCATCTCAGCATGGACTCCCAGCCACAGCATGGAATCCCAGCACTGAATCCCAACCTCAGCACTGAATCCCAGCCTCAGCACGGACTCCCAGCCTCAGCACAGACTCACGGCCTCAGCACGGGCTCCCGGCCTCAGCACGAACTCCAAGCTTCAGCATGGTCTCTCAGCCTCAGCAACGACACCCGGCCTCAGCACGGACTCCTGATCTCAGCATGGACCTCCAGCCTCAGCACAGACTCCCAGCCTCAGCACAGACACACGGCCCCAGCACGGACGCCCAGCCTCAGCATAGACTCCCCATCTCAGCATGGACTCCCGGCCTCAGCACGGACTCCTGATCTCAGCATGGACCTCCAGCCTCAGCACAGACTCCCAGCCTTAGCACGGACTCCCAGCCTCAGCACGGACTCCCAGCCTCAGCACGGACTCCCCGTCTCAGCACCGACTCCTGATCTCAGCACGAACTCACCATCTCAGCATGGAATACCAGCTCAGCACGGACTCCCAGACTCAGCAGGGAATCCGAGCTGGAGCACGGAATCCCAGCTTCAGCACGGACTCCCTGTCTCTGCACGGACTCCCCATCTCTGCACGGACTCCCCATCTCAGCATTGACACCCAGCCTCAGCACTGAATCCAAGCCTCAGCACTGAATCCCAGCCTCAGCACGGACTCCCCATCTCAGCATGGACTCCCCATCTCAGCATGGACTCCCAGTCTCAGCACGGACTCACAGCCTCAGCAGAGACTCCCACTCTCCGCACAGACTCTCTGTCTCAGCACGGACTCCCCATCTCAGCATGGACTCCTGATCTCAGCATGGACTCCCCATTTCAGCATGGACTCCCCATCTCAGCATGGACTCCCAGTCTCAGCAGGGACTCCCACTCTCTGCACAGACTCCCCGTTTCAGCACGGACTCCCCGTCTCAGCATGGACTCCCCATCTCAGCATGGACTCCCAGTCTCAGCACGGACTCCCAGCCTCAGCACGGACTCCCAGCCTCAGCATGGACTCCCAGCCTCAGCATGGACTCCCACTCTCCGCGCGGACTCCCCGTCTCAGTATAGACTTCCCATCTCAGCACGGACTCCCCATCTCAGCATGGACTCCCAGCCACAGCACGGAATCTCAGCCTCAGCACGGAATCCCAGCCTCAGCACGGAATCCCAGCCTCAGCATCGACTCCTGGCCTCAGCACGGACTCCTGATCTCAGCATGGACCTCCAGCCTCAGCACGGACTCCCAGCCTCAGCACAGACTTACAGCCTCAGCATGGACTCCCAGCTTCAGCACGGAATCCGAGCCGCAGCACGGATTCCCGGCCTCAGCATGGACTTCCCGTCTCAGCACGGACTCCCCTTTCAGCACGGACTCTCAGCCTCAGCACGGACTCCCCATTTCAGCACAGACTCCCAGCCTCAGCACGGATTCCCCATCTCAGCACGGACTCTCAGCCTCAGCACGGACTCCCAGTCTCAGCACGGACTCCCCATCTCAACATGGACACCTGATCTCAGCATAGACTCCCCACCTCAGCACGGGCTCCCAGCCTCAGCATGGAATCCTGATCTCAGCATGGACTCCCCATCTCAGCATGGACTCCCCATCTCAGCATGGACTCCCAGTCTCAGCACGGACTCCCCGTCTCAGCATGGACTCCCCATCTCAGCATGGACTCCTGATCTCAGCACGGACTCCCCATCTCAGCATGGACTCCCAGCCACAGCACGGAATCCCAGTCTCAGCACTGAATCCCAGCCTCAGCACTGAATCCCAGCCTCAGCACAGACTCCACATCTCAGCATGGACTCCCAGCCTCAGCACAGGCTCCAAGCTTCAGCATGGACTCCCAACCTCAGCACGGACTCCCAGCCTCAGCACGGACTCCCAGCCTCAGCACAGACTCCCCATCTCAGCATGGACTCCCAGCCTCAGCACAGGCTCCAAGCTTCAGCATGGTCTCCCAGCCTCAACACGGATTCCCCATCTCAGCACGGACACCCAGCCTCAGCACAGGCTTCAAGCCTCAGAATGGGCTCCCAGCCTTAGCACGGACTCCCAACCTCAGCAAGGATTCCCAGTCTCAGCACGGAATCCGCATCTCAGAACGGACTCCCAGCCTCAGTACAGACCCCAAGCCTTAGCACGGACCCCCAGCCTCAGCATGGACTCCTGATCTCAGCAAGGACTCCCCATCCCAGCATGGACTCTCAGTCTCAGCACAGATTCCCGGCCTCAGCACAGACTCCCGATCTCAGCACAGACTCCCCATCTCAGCACGGACTCCCGATCTCAGCACGGACTCCCGATCTCAGCATGGACTCCTGATCTCAGCACGGACTCCCCATCTCAGCACGGACTCCCCATCTCAGCACGGACTCCTGATCTTAGCACGGACTCACCATCTCAGCATGGACTCCCAGCCTCAGCACTGAATCCCAGCCTCAGCACGGACTCCCCATCTCAGCATGGACTCCTGATCTTAGCACGGACTCACCATCTCAGCATGGACTCCCAGCCTCAGCACTGAATCCCAGCCTCAGCACGGACTCCCCATCTCAGCATGGACACCCCATCTCAGCATGGACTCCTGATCTCAGCACGGAGTCTCCATCTCAGCACGGACTCCCCATCTCAGCACGGACTCCTGATCTTAGCACGGACTCACCATCTCAGCATGGACTCCCAGCCTCAGCACTGAATCCCAGCCTCAGCACGAACTCCCCATCTCAGCATGGACTCTCCATCTCAGCATGGACTCCCACTCTCCGCACGGACTCCCCGTCTCAGCACGGAATCCCCATCTCAGCATTGACTCCCCAACTCAGCATGGACTCCTGATCTCAACAAGGACTCCCCATCCCAGCACGGACTCTCAGTCTCAGTACAGATTCCCGGCCTCAGCAGAGACTCCCGATCTCAGCACAGACTCCCCATCTCAGCACGGACTCCCGATCTCAGCACGGACTCCCGATCTCAGCACGGATCGCCAGCCTCAGCACAAACTCCCAGCCTCAGCACGGACTCCTAGGCTCAGCATGGACCCCTAGCCTCAGCATGGACTCCCAGTCTCAGCATGCACACCCAATATCTGCAAGGACTCCTGATCACAGCACAGACTCCCAGCCTCAGCATGGACTCCTGAGCTCAGCAAGGACTCCCCATCTCAGCACGGACTCTCAGCCTCAGCATGGACTCCCAGTCTCAGCACGGACTCCCCGTCTCAGCATGGACTCCCCATCTCAGCATGGACTCCTGATCTCAGCACGGACTCCCCATCTCAGCATGGACTCCCAGCCACAGCACAGAATCCCAGTCTCAGCACTGAATCCCAGCCTCAGCACTGAATCCCAGCCTCAGCACAGACTCCCCATCTCAGCATGGACTCCCAGCCTCAGCACAGGCTCCAAGCTTCAGCATGGTCTCCCAGCCTCAACACGGACTCCCCATCTTAGCACGGACTCCCAACCTCAGCAAGGATTCCCAGTCTCAGCACGGAATCCGCATCTCAGAACGGACTCCCAGCCTCAGTACAGACCCCAAGCCTTTGCACGGACCCCCAGCCTCAGCATGGACTCCTGATCTCAGCAAGGACTCCCCATCCCAGCACGGACTCTCAGTCTCAGCACAGATTCCTGGCCTCAGCACAGACTCCTGATCTCAGCACAGACTCCTGATCTCAGCACAGACTCCCTGTCTCTGCACGGACTCCCGATCTCAGCACGGACTCCCGATCTCAGCATGGACTCCTGATCTCAGCACGGAGTCTCATCTCAGCACGGACTCCCCATCTCAGCACGGACTCCTGATCTTAGCACGGACTCACCATCTCAGCATGGACTCCCAGCCTCAGCACTGAATCCCAGCCTCAGCACGGACTCCCCATCTCAGCATGGACACCCCATCTCAGCATGGACTCCTGATCTCAGCACGGAGTCTCCATCTCAGCACGGCCTCCTGATCTTAGCACGGGCTCACCATCTCAGCATGGTCTCCCAGCCTCAGCACTGAATCCCAGCCTCAGCACGGACTCCCCATCTCAGCATGGACTCTCCATCTCAGCATGGACTCCCACTCTCCGCACGGACTCCCCGTCTCAGCACGGATCCCCGTCTCAGCACGGACTCCCCATCTCAGCATGGACTCCCAGCCACAGCACGGAATCCCAGCCTCAGCACTGAATCCCAGCCTCAGCACAGACTCACGGCCTCAGCACGGGCTCCCGGCCTCAGCACGAACTCCAAGCTTCAGCATGGGTTCCCAGCCTCAGCACCGACTCCCGGCCTCAGCACGGACTCCTGATCTCAGCATGGACCTCCAGCCTCAGCACAAACTCACGGCCTCAGCACGGACTCCCAGCCTCAGCACGGACTCCCCATCTCAGCATGGACTCCCAGCCTCAGCACGGAATCCCAGCCTCAGCACGGACTCCCGTCTCAGCAAGGACTCCCCTCTCAGCACGGACTCTCAGCCTCAGCACGGACTCCCCATTTCAGCACGGACTCTCAGCCTCAGCACGGACACCCCATCTCAGCATGGACACCTGATCTCAGCATAGACTCCCCATCTCAGCATGGGCTCCCAGCCTGAGCATGGAATCCCAGCCTCAGCATGGACTCCGCATCTCAGCATGGACTCCCAGCCTCAGCACGGAATCCCAGCCTCAGCACGGACTCCCCATCTCAGCATGGACTCCCCATCTCAGCATGGACTCCCCATCTCAGTACAGACTCCCTATCTCAGCTTGGACCCCCATCTCAGCATGAACTCCCAGTCTCAGCACGGACTCCCTGTCTCAGCACAGGCTCCGAACTTCAGCATGGGCTCCCGGCCTCAGCACGGACTCCCAGCCTCAGCACGGACCCCTAGCCTCAGCACAGACACCCAGCCTCAGCATGACTTCTGATCTCAGCACGGACTCCCAGTCTCATCACGGATTCCTGGCCTCAGCACAGACTCCTGATCTCAGCAAGGACTCCCCATCTCAGCACGGAATCCCCATCTCAACACGGATTCCCAATCACAGCACGCACTCCCCATGTCAGCACGGAATCCCCATCTAAGCACGGATTCCCAAAAACAGCACTGATTCCCGATCACAGCATGGACTCCCGCCCTCAGCACAGGCTCCAAGCTTCAGCATGGGCTTCCAGCCTCAGCACGGACTCCCAGCCTCAGCACGGACTCCCAGTCTCAGCACGGAATCCGCATCTCAGCATGGACTCCCAGCCTCAGCACGGATCCCCAGCCTCAGCACGGACACCCAGCCTCGGCATGACTCCTGATCTTAGCAAGGACTCCCCATCTCAGCATGGAATCCCCATCTCAGCACAGATTCCCGAACACAGCACTGATTCCCAATCATAGCATTGTCTCCCAGCCTCAGCACAGTCCCCCGGCCTCAGCACGGACTCCCAGTCTCAGCACGGACTCCCAGCCTCAGCATGGACTCCCACTCTCTGCACGGACTCCCCGTCTCAGCATGGACTCCTGATCTCAGCACGGACACGCCATCTCAGCATGGACTCCCAGCCACAGCACGGACTCCCAGTCTCAGCATGGACTCCCCATCACAGCACAGACCCCCAGTCTCAGCACGGACACCCCATCTCAGCACGGACTCCTGATCTCAGCACAGACTCCCGATCTCAGCACGGACTCCCCATCTCAGCACAGACTCCTGATCATAGCACGGACTCCCCATTTCAGCATGGACTCCCAGCCTCAGCACGGACTCCCAGCCTCAGCATGGACTCCCAGCCTCAGCACGGAATTCCAGCCTCAGCACGGAATCCCAGCCTCAGCACGGACTCCCAGCCTCAGCACGGACTCCCAGCCTCAGCACAGACTCACAGCCTCAGCATGGACTCCCAGCCTCAGCACGGAATCCCAGCTTCAGCATGGACTCCCAACCTCAGCACGGACTCCCAGCCTCAGCACGGACTCCCAGCCTCAGCACAGACTCCCCATCTCAGCATGGACTCCCAGCCTCAGCACAGGCTCCAAGCTTCAGCATGGTCTCCCAGCCTCAACACGGACTCCCCATCTCAGCACGGACTCCCAGCCTCAGCACAGGCTCCAAGCCTCAGAATGGGCTCCCAGCCTTAGCACGGACTCCCAACCTCAGCAAGGATTCCCAGTCTCAGCACGGAATCCGCATCTCAGAACGGTATCCCAGCCTCAGTACAGACCCCAAGCCTTAGCACGGACCCCCAGCCTCAGCATGGATTCCTGATCTCAGCAAGGACTCCCCATCCCAGCACGGACTCTCAGTCTCAGCACAGATTCCCGGCCTCAGCACAGACTCCCGATCTCGGCACAGGCTCCCCATCTCAGCACGGATTCCCGATCTCAGCACGGACCCCCAGCCTCAGCACAAACTCCCAGCCTCAGCACGGACTCCTAGTCTCAGCATGGACCCCCAGCCTCAGCATGGACTCCTAGTCTCAGCATGCACACCCAATATCTGCAAGGACTCCTGATCACAGCACAGACTCCCAGCCTCAGCATGGACTCCTGAGCTCAGCAAGGACTCCCCATCTCAGCACGGACTCTCAGCCTCAGCATGGATTCCCAGCTTCAGCACAGGCTCCAAGCTTCAGCATGGGCTCCCAGCCTCAACACAGACTCCCAGCCTCAGCACGGACTCCCAGTCTCAGCACGGATTCCCGGCCTCAGCACGGACCCCCAAACTCAGCACGGACCCCCAGTATCAGCACGGACTCCCAGCCTCAGCACAGACTCTTGATCCCAGCACGAACTCCCAGCCTCAGCATGGACGCCCAGCCTCAGCACGGAATCCCAGCCTCAGCACGGACTCCCCATCTCAGCATGGGCTCCCAGCCTCAGCACGGACTCCCCATCTCAGCACGGACTCCCAACCTCAGCAAGGATTCCCAGTCTCAGCACAGAATCCGCATCTCAGAACGGACTCCTAGCCTCAGCATGGACCCCAAGCCTCAGCATGGACCCCCAGCCTCAGCATGGACTCCTGATCTCAGCAAGGACTCCCCATCTCAGCACAGACTCTCAGTCTCAGCACAGATTCCCAGCCTCAGCACAGACTCCCAATCTCAGCACAGACTCCCGATCTCAGCATGGACTCCCAGCCTCAGCACGGACCCCCAGCCTCAGCACAAACTCCCAGCCTCAGCACGGACTCCTAGGCTGAGCATGGACTCCCAGTCTCAGCATGAACATCCAATATCTGCATGGACTCCTGATCACAGCACAGACTCCCAGCCTCAGCACGGACTCCTGAGCTCAGCAAGGACTCCCCATCTCAGCACAGCCTCCCAGTCTCAGCATGGATTCCCAGCTTCAGCACTGGCTCCAAGCTTCAGCATGGACTCCCAGCCTCAACACAGCTCCCAGTATCCGCATGGACTCCCAGCCACAGCACGGAATCCCAGCCTCAGCACTGAATCCCAGCCTCAGCACAGACTCACGGCCTCAGCACGGGCTCCCGGCCTCAGCACGAACTCCAAGCTTCAGCATGGGTTCCCAGCCTCAGCACCGACTCCCGGCCTCAGCACGGACCCCCAACCTCAGCACGGACCCCCAGTATCAGCACAGACTCTCAGTCTCAGCACAGACTCTTGATCCCAGCACAAACTCCCAGTCTCAGCACGGACTCCCAGCCTCAGCATGGACACCCAGCCTCAGCATGGACTCCGATATCTGCACGGACTCCTGATCACAGCACAGACTCCCAGCCTCAGCACGGGTTCTGATCTCAGCAAGGACACTCCATCTCTGCACGGACTCCCAGCCTCAGCATGGACTCCCAGCCTCAGCACAGGGTCCAAGCTTCAGCATGGACTCCCAGTGTCAGCACAGACTCCCAGCCTCAGCACAGACTCCCAGCCTCAGCATGGACTACCAGTGTCAGCACAGACTCCCAGCCTCAGCATGGACTCCCAGTCTCAGCACGGAATCCGCACCTCAGCACGGAAACCCCATCACAGCACAGACCCCCCAGTGTCAGCACAGATTCCCAACCTCAGCATGGACTCCCCATCTCAGCACGGACCCCCCGCTGCAGCACGGACTCTCGGCCTCAGCACAAACTCCCAGTCTCAGCACGGATTCCCGGCCTCAGCACGGATTCCCGGCCTCAGTACGGACCCCCAACCTCAGCACGGACCCCCAGTCTCAGCACAGACTCCCAGTCTCAGCACAGACTCCTGATCCCAGCACAGACTCCCAGTCTCAGCACAGACTCCTGATCCCAGCACAAACTCCCAGTCTCAGCATGGACTCCCAGCCTCAGCATGGATGCCCAGCCTCAGCATGAACTACCAATATCTACACGGACCCCTGATCACAGCACAGATTCCCAGCCTCAGCACGGGCTCCCAGCTTCAACACGGTCTCCTGGTCACAGCGCAGACTCCCAGCCTCAGCACAGACTCCAAGCCTCAGCACGGACTCCTGATCTCAGCACTGACTCCCAGTCTCAGCACGGACTTCCTGCCTCAACACAGACTCCTGATCTCAGCACGGACTCCCTATCAAAGCACTGACTCTCGGACTCAGCACAGACTCCCACTCTCAGCACAGACTCCTAGCCCCAAAATGGCCTCCCACTCTCAGCACAGACTCCCAATCTCAGCACAGACTCCCAATCTCAGCACAGACTCCCGATCTCAGTACGGACTCCCCAGTCTCAGCACAGACTTCCGATCTCAGCACGGACTCCCAGTCTCAGCACGGACTCCCCAAATCAGCACGGACTCCCCATCTCAGCATGGACTCCCCATCAGAGCACGGACTCCCGGCCTCAGCACGGACTCCCAGTCTCAGCACGGACTCCCGATCTCAGCACGGACTCCTGATCTCAGCACGGACTCCCGATCACAGCACGGACTCCCGATCACAGCACGGACTCTCGATCACAGCACGGACCCCCAGCCTCAGCACGGACTCTCAGCCTCAGCACGGACTCTCAGCCTCAGCACGGACTCACAGTCTCAGCACAGAATCCCGATCTCAGTACAGACTCCCGATCTCAGCACAGACCCCCGATCACACATCCCCGATCTCAGCACGGACCCCTGATCACAGCATGGACCCCCGATCACAGCACGGATTCCTGTTGACCCCTATGACCAGGAGTTATTCTGTGCTTAATTTCCAAGGGTACAAGCTATGGGCATGACCATAGAAAAGAGGCAGGCTATTGGATGTAATGTCCCCTTCACAGGTCTCTGCCTGGACCTGTTAAATTTCTCTTTATATACGCTCAAATAATTATCCGATGAGTTAGCCCCACTTGTATACTCTTAGCCCTACTTTATGTAATTAACACTGTCATAATTCTAAGCAACAATAAATTCAACAAGAATTACAAATCCACTTTAGGAAGAAAGTAGAGGGAAAATATATGTTTTATCACTATGCTAAAACTTAACAAAAATGCTTCTTGAAAGCAAGAATTACCACAAACTCACCATGGAAAGTCAAACAAAGGTGCATTTTGTAATTTAAATTGCTTAACATCCAAAAGGTGCAAGAAGAGGAAAGCAAAATTTCTTGATGTTAACCAAGATTTATGAAGTGTTAAATACATAATACTATACCCATGGGGCCCCATATTTTGCGGTATCAGTTAGGATTGTAATATATTTGCAGTGCCAATCATGTGCGACATTATTTCAGTATATTTGCTGTTTTACAGTGATGGATTCTCACGCTACAAGAAAACTGCAATAAAAAATATCAACTACATATAAGTGACTACCTATGAACAGATCATGAATAAGCTACTCTTCTCTTTCTAAAATAGATCACTTACGAACTGAATTCGAATTGATAAAAGAAACACATAAATTGGGATTAAAAGGGTGAGCACCATCATAACCTGCAAAATATTAACACATTGACAGAGAAAACAATAGCTTCCAGAGTTTATTCAAAATTCAATCAAAATAAAGCAACTCTTCAACCAATCTACCTTACTATTATTAAGAAAACAGAAATGCAAAAAAATAAAATTAAGAACAATTGTGTTCCAACCTTATGTCCACAATAAAAAACAAAAATCCTACTATCTGTTACTTGATTCCATTTTCTAATTGAAACTAAACCTCATGATTATGTTCTACTATATTAAGAGATAGAACCCATTATATTTTGCAATGTGACAGATGGTCATAAGTATGAGACCTCATCACCACAACACAAAACTGATATCATTAATTTAACACAGTGCAATTCTCAACCTAGGAGGTATCGTGGAATTTTGCACAAGCTTATTATCAACTTGGCATCTGCTGAAATTCAAAGCTGGAGATTACAGACACTTGATCTATCATTAACTCAAGAATTGCAAATACATCCAACTGGTAATAAACTGTGAACAGTTATTTTAATAAAACAGTTTTATGAAGCTTATACATTTATATAATACAAAGACAAATCACTATATTTTGATCACTTGCAAATAATTAGTTACCTAACCAATATTACAAGGAAAATGCAGATGTTATTGGAAGTGATGGGCAAACAGAGGAAATAACATTCTACAGATGAATAATGGTTATTCAATTAAACAAGTGTGAGAGAAAGGTTGTGGGTGGTGATTGGCTTAAGCAAGTGGTTGGTAGCTGACGAAGGGAGTGATGGGAGCCAATTCACAAGGCCTTCAAAAGAGATTTGTAGGGCTGCAGGGGGAGGAAGAGGTGGAATTAAGTTGAATTACTCTTGCAGAGAGCCAGCACAGACACTACAAACTGAATCGCGCCCTTTTGCACAGCGGCTATTCTATTATTCTATGTAGCAAGGCAACAGCTGAAAAAAAGTAATAGAATTATCTAGTGACTCTTCCCTTTATATTTTGGGAAAGAAATTCAACTTGTTCTAAAGAAATATAAAAAGGATGCTAAACAGATCAGAAAATAACGTGAACTTTCAGGTCATAGTGTCATAAATTTATTCAAATGGAAAATTGAAAATGCAAATTGATAATGTATTTCAATTGTAAACACTATTATGAACTAAATAAGGAAACTTTAAAAAATCAAATTCACAACGATGGTTTTTAGCTAAATGAAAAAGGATTAAAGAGTTATGAACAAACCTATTCATGAGATTTGTAAATGCACACTGGAAATTGGGAAATCCCTGTGAGCACACCTGGAATAGACAATGTTTTCTTTCTCTCTGATCATGTGGGCTCTAATGATTGTGAATAATGTGAGACCCTTCAAGGGGCAATTGCATTAATCAGGTACTTTTACAGTATCGGCTGAAGTTGTCTTAATCGTAGCACTGTGCATGTGAAATGCATGCAATGTATAACAGTGTACAGTGCAAATGTTTGGAATATTTAGATTAAAGAATCCTTATAGTGTGGAAACAGGCTCTTTGGCCCAACAAGTCCATACACACTCTCCAAAGAGTATCCCCCCCAAACCATTCCCCTACGCTACTACTCTACAATTACCCCTAAATAACACATCCCAAAACACTATGGGCAATTTAGCATGGCCAATTCACCTAACCTGCACATCTTTGGACTGTGGGAGAAAAGCGGAGCACCTGGAGGAAACCTACGCAGACACGGGGAGAATATGTAAACTCCACACAGACAGTCGCCCAAGGTTGAAATCAAACCCAGGTCCCTGATGCTATAAGGCAGTAGTGCTAACAACTGAGTGCTAACCCTAACACAAGTATTCTTGATCATGCCATCAGTCATTGCATATTGAAGATGATCATCTCTGTGAAGCAGAGGTAATCACAGGCAGCAGTAAAAATGTCATCTGTGGACCACAATTCACACAGATGATGTAAGTTTTCATAGTATGATTTGAATTGCCCTTGATAGGCTTTGCACTTAAATTAATCAATTGAAAACCATGGGTGATTTTCCTTGTGGTGGTTAATAGAAGGAAATAAAAATGCCATAAAAAGGCAAACCCAGGAATGGGTCTGCAGAACTGCCTGTCCTGGGCAGGGACTCGCTTATATATGCCATGAGTGGCAGCTGTATTCTGGTGTTCAACATTAGATGGTGCTCCTTTCCAGTCAGGCTCCCTGAGTTAGATACACCACTTACTGAGAAGTACCAAATTCTAGAGGCACCATTTAGGCTATATACATATTTAAATATTCAGTTGTGAGCTTAAGATCACTTCTGGATATTAAAAAGAAGTTTTCATGTCGCTTGCAGAGAGTGGTAGTGTCCCTACCTCTGAACCAGGCTGTCTGGGTTCAAGTCTCACCTGCTCCAGAAATGTGTAATAATCGCTGTGAAGGGATTGATTCAAAAATGCTTCAGATAACGCTGGCTACACTGGAGCAAAGGACTGATGTCATTGCAGCTTCAACTGTAAGTATTTGTCAATGTGTTCTTATATGCCTTTCTTGCATGATGTGGGGCTGGGAGGCTAAAGTCTCTGCACTCATACTGCATTTACAATCTCCCATTGCCTTGTTGTGCTATGACCTATGCTGTATTCATTGGTTTAAGGCCCCTATGTGAACCATTAGAGGCATTCATGGGCCTTCTTGTTGGAGCCTTCCATCTCCTACTGGATGAAGGTTTACACTGAACCATTATTTGTGAGTCATGTGAAAGCTGACTGCTCACATCACGAAGGACATGCTCTTAAGCTGCCCACACACAGGTTCACAAGGAGGATGAAATGGTGGGTCCATCCACTGCGGGGATTATTGCTGGTGTGCAGCAAAGATACAGAGAAATGAAAAAGGAACAGATACATCAACAAGCCCAACACCAGCAATAATCTCCAGCAAATGCCAAACAGCATTCACATGAAGAGATTGCAGGAGAAGGTCACCTCAGGATGTGCAGGAGGCTCCATTTTCTCCAGCTGAGTGAGGCTTAGTGTCACCACAAACTGAGGATGTCCCGAGATGTTGTCACAGATCTGTGCTAGCTGCTGGTGTGTGAGACCTGCAACATGAAAGAGTGGGCAGCCATTCCATCAACAAGACAGCTCCACTGCACAATATGTAAAGAAGCCACTGCACATCTGGCACTGGCAATCCTTAATCAACAAAAGGCTGTTCCCAATATAATTTTTTGCCAGGTCACATTGTTTCGTTTCATTTCCCTGTGTCAAGTTCAGTGCTGTAGCCTAGGCAGTACACTTTGGAAATATAATTGGCTTGACTCAGGTGTAGGATACTATAGACTGTAAACATGTTATGTTGAGAGTATTATATTAAAGTACAGTTGACTTTATCAATAGAAAAGATCCAATTCCATCAATGCACAAGTATCTGCGTTCATTGTTACTACATCTTAGTTTGTGTCATGCACATTGGGAGCAATCTTGATGCTTATATCCTTGAGAACTCTCATATTCTTGCTTGTTTTAAGGGGTGGATGCCTTAAAAAGATAGTTCATGGCAGAAAAAGGCAATCCTCTGCAACCATGGCTGTTGACTCCATTACACAATCCCTGTAACTGAGGGCAAGTTGCAATGCAGCCCACTCTTCCATCAGGGCCATTGTGGAGCGGACAATAAGCCTGCTGAAGGTGAGGCTCTGCTGCTTCAATTGATCTGGGCAGGTCTTGCTGTACACTTCACTAGATTGTGCAGCAATCTAGAATGAGAAGCCATAGTTTTAGAATGGGGGTAGAAGATCTGAAACTGATGATGAGAAATTACTTCTCAAAGGATCATGCATCTGCAGAATTCACTCCGCCAGAGTACGGTTGTGCTGAGGCAACGGATGAATTTACAGAGGAGATATATAGATTTTTAATTAGTAACTGGTTGAAGGGTTATGGGGAGTGGACAGGAAAATGTAGTTGAGGCTGGGTTGATAGCAGCCATGATTGTATTTTATTTTGTGGAGCAGGCTCAAGGGCATGAATTTCCTACTCTTGCTCTTGTTCTTATGTTTCATGTACACTACAGACAGAATTGGTGACATCATCCGAGAATGTCATGTTCTGCACAAATGGAGCAGGCAACAAGGGAATGTTATGGTCACAGAGGAGCTGAAAGAGTGAGGAAGATGAAAACCATTGAGTGAGAGGAATAGCATCTTCTACATAAGAGAGTGCTGCAGATGCATTAATCAAGACAGGACTTAACTGAAAAGCCAGTTACAGTAGATGTGAGCTGCATGCAATGATTGCTTATTGAGTGTAAATTTGTTGCAGCCTAAAAGCCAACTCATCTACCTGTTCCCAAAGCCAAATGCAGCTTCTGTCTGTTTGTTTGTTCATTCTTCAACTTGGTTGTTGCTGAATAAAAGTGAACCTTTTGAACATTTGAAGGTTTTCCCGTGTGTGATGGTTCCATGTTGAACAATGAGAAGATGCTGGGCTATCCTGGCCATTGAGGAAAGAGTAGCTCTCACTTAGACAGGGTGGTAAAGTGCAATGAAGCTAAGGAAGGGCTAGGTGAGAGGTTTGGTTTCTAAATAGAGAAAGATGTAAGAACATGTCACTATGCCCTCAGAACCTTGGATTTGTGGTTACTCTACCACAATTTTGTTTTTACTTATTCATTTGTGGGCATTGCTGGCTGACCAGCATTTATTGCCGGTCCCTTGTTGTCCTTGAGAAGGTAGTGGTGAGCTGCCTCTTTGAATAGCTGCAGTCTAGTGGTTGATCCACAGTGCCCTAAGGGAGGGAATTCCAGGATTTTGACCCAGCAACAACAAAGGAATGTGAGCAGTGAAGGGCAGCTGTAGCCTGCCAGTGCTTGTCTGGTGTATGGCTAAGCTTTTAAAGAATTTGCAAGGATCCAGTTTCTTCTGTAAGGGTCAAGTACATGGCAAGTGAGGGTATGTACAATCAGGGTGCCATAAAAGTGTGGTGCATGGGTAATGGGCAAGTTTGGGAATATACAACTCTCTCAGCCTCACAGAGATAGAATCCCTCTATGAAACTCACCAAAATTGGCACTTAACCAATTTCTGGTAAGATTCGGCCCAAAGAGAGGAGGGGAATATTCTCCACTGGTTTGAGTCAAATTGAGGTTGTGGTTGTTTTGAGGTCCATCAATGCGGCACTAGGACATCACGGTAGGAGATTGTGTCCTAGCCAAATTATCTTCTGCAGCTTCATTTCCCCTCCTCCATCATAAGGTTAAAAGTGGGATGTTTGTTGACGACTACACAATGTTCAGCATTATTCGTGACTCCTCAGATAATGATACTGTCCATGTCCATATGCAGCAACAACAGCAGGCCTGGATCTGTTAATTAGCAAGTAATTTTCATGTCTTACAAATATCAGGCAATGACCATATCCCACAAGAGAGAATTTAACAATCACCCTTTAACATTTAATTGGATTATCATAACTGCATTTTACCATCATCAACATGGGAACTATCATTGACCAGAAGCTGAACTGGAACAGCCATATAACACAGAGCACAAAGAAAATAGGAGTGGAAATAGGTCTTGTGCCTTTGAGTCTGCTCTGCACTGGCTACAGGTCAAAGGCTGGGGTTCTATGTTGAGTAATTCAACACCTTTCTCCCCAATGCCTGTCCATCATTTACAAGTCAAGTGTCTGATGGAATATTCTTCACTTGCCTCACCTCCAACAAGACTCTTAAGTTCAACACCATCCAAAACAAAACAGCTCACTTTATTAGCTCCTCATCCTTCATCTTCAACAGTCATTTTCTTCACAACTGTGTGTGCCAGCTACAAGGCCCTGCAGTTCCCTGGATCGTCAGAGACTAAGGGGTGACCTTATAAAGTTTTATAAACTCCTGAGGGGTATGGATAGGGTATAGACAAGGTCTTTTACCCAGGGTGGGGAATCCAAAACTGGTGGTGGGGGGGGGGAGGGGGGGGCAGGGGGCACAAATTTAAAATGAGAGGGGAAAAATATAAAAGGATAGTGCATGTATGGAATGAGCTGCTAGAGGAACAGATGGAGGCCGGTGTAATGACAACATTTAAAAGGCATTTGAATGAGTTTATGAATAGGAAGGGCTTAGAGGGATATGGGCCAAATACTTGCAAATGGGACCAGGTTAATTTAGGATATCTGGTCGGCATGGACGAGTTGGACCGAAGGGTATGTTTCCGTGCTGTACATGTCAATGACTCTATGACTCCATGACTCACCAAGGGACCTCTGACTGTATGTTTCAAACTTGTAAACTCCATCACCTAGAAGGGCAAAAGAGTAGTTGCAAGGGAATGTTACCATTTGCAGGTTCCCCTCTAAACCACACACCACACTGACTTAGAATTCCACTGCCATTCCTTCACCTGTCACTGGGTCAAAATCCTGCAAGTCTCTTCCTACCAGGAATGGGAAGGTCTTTGTTTAATTCGCTATTGAACTTTTCTAATTGAGCCAATCATTTTTAACAATAGTTTCATCTTCCACTCATCACCATTATCTTAGACGGCTTACAAAAATCCTTAGCTTCCTCATTGTATAAAATCCGATCATATATATTGAACTGCTTATGCATTTACGTAGTTCTATTTGTCTACTATATTACCCAGCATCTGACCCTGCCCACCCATCCCCCAACCTTTCTGTAATATCTCTATGTCATAGACTACTTCTCTGATATCCATTCTTAGTTGACTGGTCATTTTATCCAACACAAACTCTTTGCCTGCTGTTACTTATTCCATACCTCTGCTACTCACTTCAGTACAATCTAGCCTACTGTATTAGTTTAATCTAATCTCAATCACACCTCAACATCCTATATGATCCAAAGTTGAGCTTCAGACCATATACCTTATCATCATAAAAATAAACAGTCAGAAAGGACAGGTGACAACACTTCCTCCACGACAAGCCTGAACACTGGTGCCCCACAAGGTTGCATACTCAACTCCCTATTGTGCTCCTTGTACACAGATGTTTCTGTGGCCAAATTCTATACTAACTCCATTACAATTTTGCTGATAACACCGTTGTTGTATGTTGAATCTCAAACAACGATTAGACTGAGTACAGAAAGGAGAAAGAGACAGCTTAATGTCATGGTGTAAAGGCAACAGTCTGTCCATCAATGTCAGCAAAATGAAGAAGCTGGGCACTGACTTCAGGAAGCATAGTAGTGGGCACGCCCTTGGCTGCATCAATGGTGCTGAGGGGGAGGTGGTCAAGATCATTAAGTTCCTGGGAGTGACAATTACCAACAATCTGTCCTCATCCACCCATGTTGACACTACGCTCAAGAAAGCACAGCAATACCTCTACTTCCTCAAGATTTGATTTGATTTGATTTATTGAGGTCACATGTACCGAAGTTAGCGAAAAGCTTTGTTTGCAAGCAGTACATGCAGATCATAGCAAACAAGGACATACAGATCACAGGGTGCTTAGACAGAGCGAGGCATACAGGTTACACTGCACAGGAGGTGCACAAATCAACATCAGCAAGATCAACATTATTTGAAGTTAGAGAGGTCCATTCTGCCAGTCTAATAACGGCAGGGAAGAAGCTATTCTTGAACCTGTTAATACATGCGTTCAAGCTTCAATATCTTCTGTCTGAAGGAATAAGTTGGAAGAGAGCATTGCCCAGGTAAGAGGGATATTTGATGATGTTGACAGTCTTTCCATAGCGGTGAGAAGTGTAAATGGAGTCCATGGATGAGAGTTGGCTTCCATGATGGTCTGGGCTGTGCACACAACTGTCTGTAGTTTATTTTTCTGCTTCTGAGCAGAGCAGTTGCCATACCAGGACGTTGTGCACCTGGATAGAATGCTTCCTATGGTGCATTTGTAAAAATTGGTGAGGGTCCTGATGGACATGCTGAAATTCTGAAACCGCCTGAGGAAGATGAGGCATTGTTATGCCTTCTTGACCGTCACATCTACGTGGGAAGTCCAGGATGGATTGTTGGCTGTTGTTACTCCTAGGAACTTCGTGCTCTTGACCCTCTCCACCTCAACTCCAATGATGTAGATATGGGCATGTCCTTCTTCTTTGTTCCAGAAGTCAATAATCGGTTCTTAAGTTTTACCAATATTGAGAAAGAGATTGTTATAATTGCTCCGTGACACCAAGAACTCAATCTCCTTTCTGTATTCTGACTCATCATTGTTTGCTATCTGGCCTACCACTGTGGTGTCATCAACAAACTTGGGGATGGCATTCATACGGAATTTGGCTACACAGTTGTGGGTGTACAGGCAATATAGTAGGGGGCTGAGAACGCATTCTTTCAGAGTGCCAGTGTTGAGGATTATTGTGAAGGAAGTGCAGTCGTCAATCTTCATTGATTGCGATCTGAGGGTCAGGAAGCTGAGAATCCATTTGCAGGGGGAGGAGCCAAGATCCAGGTCTCAGAGTTTTAAGATCAGTCTGGAGGGAATTATGGCAGAACTGTAGTAGATGAGTAAGAGCTTGACTTAGACTTTCTTGTTATCCAGATGTTCCGGGGATAAGTGCAGGGCAAGGGAAATGGCTTCGCCATGGACCTGTTTTGCCACAGGCTAAGGAAATTCGCATGTCCATAAAATCTCTTACAAATTTTTATGGATGCACCCTAGAAAGAATTCTATCTGGATGCATCAGAGAATGGTATAGCAACTCTTCTTCCTAAGCCTGTAAGAAACTACAAAGAGTTGTAAACACAGCCTAGTCCATCACACAAACCAGCCTCTCATCCATGGACGTCGTTTATACTTCCTGTTGCATTGGGAAAGCAATCAACGTAATCAAAGACCTCTCCCATCCTGGGTTATACTCCCTTCCGCCCTCTTCTGTTGGGCAGAAGATATAAAAGTTTGAATACCCATACAAACAGATTTAAGAACAGCTTCTTCCCTGCTGTTATCAGATTTTTGATTGGTCCTTTTTAATGTTAATATTGTTCTCTCTTTGCATCTTTTCAGCAGCTGTAACATTGCATGCTGCACTCTGTTCTGATAAATGGGTATAGTATGATCGGCCTTTAAAGAACATAGGATGACATTTTTCACTTTACCTCAGTACATGAGACAGTAATAAATCAAATCAAATATTTCAACCACCCCACACCAAACCAAATATATTTTGAAACCTTATCCAGATTGATTTAATTTCCAATATTCTCCTGGTTGTCTTGTGTTTTTCAACCACCAAAAACTTTACCTATTCATAGATATTTTCCTGCCAGTATCCTATCCTGCACAGCATCACACTTACCCATTGTCCCTGTCTTCATTGGATCATTGCGCCCAACATTTTAATTTTACTTTAAGATCTGAATTCTAAATCTTAAATGTAATATTTTCATTTCTAAGTTGGAATCCATTCACAGCATTATCCATCTAGGGTTCTGCCGCTCTTTATCTGTGCAATGTTTCTTAGTATGACAACCTCTTTGTCCCTGACTCTCTCCTGACCACCTCAGTTCTTGTTTGACCTTAGATAGCTGTGCCTTCAGTCACCTTGGATAAACTGTCCAGAATTTCTTCTCAAAACAATCCACCTACTCCTCCTTATTTAAAGCCACTCTTAAATCCAATTAGTCATTCCTCTCAATATCTTATTCCATACACCTCTGGGAAATACATTGAGATGTTGTAGGCAATATGTAAATGCAAGTAGTTGTTAAATATAGTAGAAACAGTTGATATTGCCTAGTTTCTCTGTTGGACAGAAGACTAAAAATTCCTCAGGCATCCTTTTATGATTACACTTTGAATATTTGAATCAATGCTATGATGCAATAACAATACTTTATTATTCATTTTACAATACACAAAATGATGTGTTCAATATGCAGCCTCAATGAATATCTATTAAAACATATTGGTTGAGAAATGAGGAGGAGAGAGACGGCATGCCCAGAAACATTTTCAGGCAGACCTCCATTTTGCTCCAGGAACTCCTGGCACAATCACCAACTTATATCTTCACATTTACTCACTTCCCCACCTGACCTTCTGAACATGTGTCTGGTTGTTTGATGCCTGTCACCTCAGCTTCAAGACATCACAGCAGGAGATGCTCAGAGAATGACGTACATCGTCCGTTGCTTCAATCCTCCCGTCATAAGATCAGAAGTGGAGATGTTTGTTGATGATTTGGACAATGTTCAGCACCATTCCTCTGTTTCAAGTTTTGTTCCTTTTCTGACAAGTCAATTAGGAACTGAGATTAATGCCCTCATTGGGCCGGGCTAGGCTCCTTCACTGCTATGCCTACAGTTGAATTTCTATTAAGTGAATTAGAGCCAGACCTAGACCATTCAGCCCATTGAACCTGCTCCCCTATTCAATAGGTACACAGCTGATCAAAACATCAATGCCGTTTACCCAACCCATCCCTAACCCCATTTATGCCACTCATGATCAGAAATCTATTAATATCTACATTAAACATACTCAATGACTGAACTCCTGTGGCCCTCTGGGGTGAAGAATTCCAAAACCTCAACACCTTCTGAGTAAAAACTGTCTCCTCATCTCAAGCCAAAGTAACATTCCCCTAATGTTGATATTATGTCCCCTGGTTCTCGACTCCCTAACTAAACACCTTATCTGCATTTACCTATCTATTCCTTTAGGTAAGTTTAAATGAGATCATCTCTCATCCTTCAAAACTCTAGCAAATACAATCCCAGTTACTCAATCGTTCTTTATAAAATAATACCACCATCCTAAGAACCTGTCTGGTAACCTTTGTTGCATTCCCTCTACATCAAGAATATATGCCTTGAGATAAGGAGATGAAAACTGTGCTCAGTACTCCAGGTGCAGTCTAACTAAACTTCTATACAATTGAAGCAACACTTCACTATCCCTGGTCTCAAATCCAATTGCAATAAAACCTGATATTCCATAGCTTTCTTAATAGATTGCTGGAAAATACCACATGTCAGGGCTGGTCCTTGAATGTAGCAGCGGTACATAGTGACAATGCATATACATGGTGGCCTGGATATTTCTGGGTTTTTCTTAGCTTCTCAAATAACACTGGCACATTAACGTGCATAGGATAGAGTCATTATGGGAACTGCCAGAGTAACAGGTACCACATGCACAATTTTGTTCCTACTATCCATCTAGAATTCATGGAGCGATGTCCCTTTCCACTAATTTATGCATTGAACTTATAAGAATCTAATACTCAGTATGAGTTGGAAGCATGTTCTTGCTTCTGGCTGCTTTCCAACAAGAAATTGTGAAACCCCACTCAAAATGTGACCTACTTGTATTCATTAAAGGTTGGGAAATGTGATATAAATCTCCCACATGTCTGAAAGGAGCATGTCATGCAAATGCTCAATGCAGCTGTAACCTTCAAGATCCTGTGTTGGAACTGTTTGTCTTGTTTGGCTGCAGTTTCATTCATAGTTTTCTTTCAACATTCATCAGGAACCATCATCATTGGCTGTCTAGATTGAAGCGTTGGTACAAGGATGAATCTAACGGGCAAATATACTTGCTTTGGTATGTGTTCCCTGATTCTACACCTCCATACACTAGAAAAAGAGACAGCTGTATTTAGGAAAATGAGAGATTCAGGGTCATTCCACAGAAATAACTGTATAAATCTAGAATGAGAAAAGACGCAGTACAGTTTCAATGGTTTACCCTACTCCCATATGTAACTATGTCATTATGGTTTGGAACTATAATATCCTTTGTCTAATAATCATATGCTAGCAAAATGTCTCCTGCTAGATTATATGTTTGGATAACTACTGCTGATACACCTATCAACAGAAGGAAATGTTTGGACTGCATTGAAGACAGTAGAAGTATATATGCCTTAGGCTCGCACAGCAGACTCTGGGCTCCAGTTATCTTGGATATCCTTACATCTGGCCCAAGCCCATGCAGTAGCTGGTGTGCAATGGCCATCACACATTAACAGAATTTGCACACAGGCATTTTTCATGAGTGTGACCATAGTTATACTAGCAATCAATTTAAGATGATCAGTCAAGATTATAATATGGTTCATTTAGGCTTGCTAGAAGCAACATGTAATCATACACAAGAACCAGTTATCTGCAAATAGAAATAATATGTTCAAGCCATGCATAGTTTTTTGAATTACCTGGGAGTTTGAGAAGCCTATAGTTCACTATTGCCATCTCCACAGCAATGCCTGAACCAAGTAGTGATTCTTTCCTTCTTTAATAAAAATGTTCATGATGATTTGAAATTTGTTACTCTTGTGTTTGAATACAAGAGAAAAAAACTTCGGCAACACGTTTACCTTTTCAGCAATACTGTACAGTTTGGATATAGAGCTGCCAAAATGTACATCAAGAAAAGCAAACTAGCTTTAATAAGTAGGAACTAATTAAGGGAAACAAGTCTGCTTTGAAGTCTTTTTTTACAAAATATGATGACTTAACTGAGAAAATGCAGTTCAGGTCTTATTATCAGGCACCTTTCTTGTTGATATTGGTTTCCAATAACATTAACAGCCCATGTAATTGAAAATGGCCTGCAACTTTTTGAATTTCAGCTGCATGTTTCAGGCATTTAGTTGGAGTTAGCAAATCTTTACAGCTTGATTTCCATAGGATTTTCCAAATTGTTCACTGTAACTTTGGCAGAAGATCTGTTGACAGTCTATTTTTATTATTCTTTCCAAAGGTCTTCCAGAAATGCTTATAGTAAAAAATTGGGAGAACATGTCTTCCCAATTTGCCTGCATTTAAATGCAATGGTTATATATTTTAGCTTCATAGTCTGGGTGGAATACTGGCTCCCCAGGTTAAAATGCTGCTAAGACTTTCCCACTTGCTATGCCAATCTCTCTGCATACGTTCCACATGTTGTAAAAGATGCCTGTGTTGGCACCTGGTTCTTTTAGGATCTCCTTTGGGTAGGTATGCTACCACTAACTGTTCCTATAATAAATCTGTGGGATTCACGAGTGGTGAAGGAAGAGTCACCATGCAGAACCTGAGGAAAAAGTATTGTATTGTGTACTAACTAAGTTTATGAGTTCTATTAGCTTAAGACTGATTAATTATATGACACTTGACACTTGAGATACCAGGCAAATCTAAATTACATAATTTTAATGATAAACATAAGACAAACAGACATACACAACATAATGACCAGCTCCTCACAGAGACAGTCCTATATAACTCATGTAAATGTTTTATATTAAGCCCTTCAGGCCAACTATCAGATGTAATACCACAATCCCATTTCGATGGTGCAATAACAATTCAAATGTCCAATAAACCCCGTGATGTAATTTTCAAGTTTAAATTCAAAATAGGTCAATTGAATACATAATATAACAACATGAACTTGTTGAGCCATCCTTTAAGGATGCTTTGGAGGCAGTTCAGAGGAAATTTACTACTTTGATACTTGGAATGTGTGTATTGTCTTATGGGGATAGACTAGACAAGATGAGCTTGTTTCCACTGCAGTCAGAAAAAGTGAGGGGAAACTTGGCCGAAGTGCATAAGATCCTAAATGGTCTAGACAAGGTGGGGATGGAAAGGAGTTTTCTTCTGTGGTCAGTCCAGAACTGAACAGTGCTGTTTCAAAACAAAGGGTTGCCCTTTCAAAACAGAAATGAGGAGAATTTCTTTCTCTCAGAGGCTTGTGCAACTTTGGAACCTTCTGCCTCAGAAAGCAGTGGAGGTATGGAAGTTTAATATTTTTAGTGAATTCTTATTATTTGGGGGAGCATGGAATTCAAAACACAATCAGATTAGCCATGATCTTATTGAATGCCAAGGGGCTGAATGGTCTACATCTGATCTTATTTCAATGTTCATTTACATGCCTACATTCACTTGGACCTTATTTATCATGAAATATCCACCATTGTGTGTTTGTGGGTCTGTGCTTCATTTTCCCCCATACTCAACATGCTGCTACTTTTACTCCTTTTCACGAGCCATTCTCACTTCATCTTGGGTTTGCAGTGGTACATGCCTCAAATGTTCTTTCCCTCTTCTAGTTAAAGGACTTCTAATTAAATATGTTCTTTCTCCATTTGCTTCTTCCATTGAACCAGGCCAACTCAGCTCATGGTCTGCATTACTTATTCTCATTTTAGATCATGCTGTTTTCTATTACTCAATTTACTCTGAATGTTCCAAATCGAAATAACTTATTTTTGTTTTGTAATTGACACCTAACCCCAATTTCCTCTCATTGCTGATGCTTTTTAGGATTCCTAATTTTTTCTTATATTTAAATGGCACTTGTATCAACAAGCCCTTGCTGCCTGTGTTCCAAAGTATATTTTTGCAAAGCCAGTACTTAGTAATGTTGTGAGTGCAAGCATTGAGTTGAAATCCTGGTTACTGTTATTAGCAAATGAGGTGGGATACTTTTATCATTTCATTCCATGTGGTGGTAAAAGCAGACTATGGTTACGTTTTACATGTTGGATTGAAGCCTTTAATTATGAGACAAGTAATACCAAAGATAACAGAGAGGTTTGCATTACTTCGACAGAATATTTTACATAAGCTCCCACTTTGGACACAAAATAACAAACTAAACCACACTTTTCCAAAGTTACTGACAACAAACCTGTATCTGAATACTTAATTGATTTCTTTTTGGGTTAGTGAGACACTTAGAAGCTCAAATCTTTACTGGTGTCACTGGTAGTGCTTGACCTGCAACTAGGAAAAACAGAAAGTAATAAACTCTCAAAAGTCAGTGATGGTACCAAACATATAACTAAACTGAATTAGGGCTATGATTTCCAATTAAATCTCATTACATCATTGATAATGATTTCATTGCATCATGAAGTTCCTTGCCTATTTTGAGTTTGTCATTAAAATTTCATTGAGATAGAAAAGAGGAAAGGGAAATTATTTTTAAGCTACCTTTTAGAATTGCATTTGCTTGGATATCAACAACAGAACTTTGAACATTAACTCATGCTTGTAGAAGGAATGGCTGAACATCTTACTGAAGTGGGTGGCCCTGTTCACCACAATAAGGCATCCTCTTAGGACTTTATGATCAAGATTAGAGTAGCGCAGGAAAAGCACAGCAGGTCAAGCAGCATCCGAGAAGCATGAAAATGAAGGCCTTTTGCCCAAAACGTCTATTTTCCTGCTCCTCAGATGCTGCTTGACCCGCTGTGCTTTTCCAGCACTACTCTAATCTTGACTCTAATCTCCAGCATCTGCAGTACTCACTTTCACCTCTTAGGACTTGATGTCAACTTGATGTCAACATGAATTCTCACCAGCATGGCTCTTCAAGCAAACAGTCTTGCACTGAACCTGACTTATTTGGGGCCTGTGTGATCAAACTCAAACTGTCACTACCAGTCAATTAAACGTCAATCTGTAAATGTTGGTTAAAGAGAGGTACAACGTGTATCTGCTGCGCAGGCAACTATCTCTCCATCTTCAAAAAACAAGAAGCAAAGAATTATTCCACTTGGTGAAACCATCATCATTGGCATCTTCTTTTTATGCAAATGATGGGCATGCATCAAATTAAATGCTTGGGGATGGTTCAGCTTCATATGGTGCGCTATTGCTGATGACTGAAGAAACCATAGCATGAGAGGCAGGTTCTAGCACAGGTGCTATATGTGAAGTGGTAACCAGGTGTCAGTACGGGTCGCTGCTTTTGGTCTTGACACTGCTTGTTTGGGAACTCATCATCCTTATATGAGTGGCATTCAAAAGAAGCAGCAGCACAAGAAATGTGAAACAACTAAGAGGGTGTCCCGCACCATTCCATTCATCAGGATTTCCAGGTTCCTGGCCCTAAAGCAGGGCACCAATTTTCCCTTGTCTGCCATATCCAGAGTAATGTCAGGAACTGTGCAGGGCAGCGCTGGGCTAACAGTGCTTTTAAAGCTGGCATCAGCCTCAGGGTTGGCAATCCATTCTGGAATATCCCAGCAGTGGTGAGTTGTTCCAGCTATGACAAGTGGCAGAATGGGGATAGGAAGGGTGCCATTGGGGTGGGATAAATAGTTAATAAGGTGAGTTTGGTAAGATGTGATGAGAGGCCTCATGGAGAGAAAGCCTACATTACTGCAGGTACAGGAATGAAGCTACATAAGCTACCCTTCCTCAATGCCATTTCATGTCTAAGGAACTGTCATACTTCCCTCAACACCCAGAGTAGCATAACATCTCATCATTGCTGAGGAATGACTGCGGCCCACTCCCTGAAATGTAATGAAATGGAACCATTGACCCTAACTACCCTATGGAAAAAGTGAGGGCTGCAGATGCTGGAGATCAGAATCAAGAGTGTGGCTTTGGAAAAGCACTGCAGGTCAGGCAGCATCCGAGGAGCAGAAGAATCAATGTTTCGGGCATAAGCCCTTCATCAGGAATGAGGCTTGTGGCCCAAGAGGGCAGAGAGATAAATGGAAGGTGAGTGGGGCTGGGGAGGAGGTAGCTGAGAATGCAATAGGTAGAGGAAGGTGAGGGAGAAGGTGATAGGTTGGAGAGGAGGGTGGAGTAGATGGATGGAAAAGATGACAGACAGGTCAAGAGTGCAGTGCCGAGTTGGAGGCTTGGGGCCGTGTATAAGATAAGGGAAGGGAAATGAGGAAACTGGTGAAATTCACATTAATCCCATGGGGTTGCAGGGTTCCAAGGCGGAAGATGAGGCATTCTTCCTCCAGGCGTCAGGTGGTTATGGTTTGGCGAAAAACACTGCTCCCCTTAGACTTGCAGATGTGACCATTTTTTTGAAACACATTTACTATGTTTGCCACATAGGCTGCTGGCACATGCTATAGGTATGATATTAACATGGCATGATGCCATAAAGCAATAAATATATCCATCCTATCAACTGATCACTCTGGCAAATGTAATAAGCTAAGTGGCATTTTACTTGTGTTAAAAGGCAAGACAAGACAGAAATATGGTGAGCCTCTAATTTCTGAATGATGAGGCATTGCACAAAATGGCAAGACAAGGAAAGGCAGAGATTCTGTGAGCATCCAAGTAGGTACAGAGTAAGTGGGCATTGAGAGAGCAATCCAACATCCATGCACCCTGCTCCAATTGATATAATATGTCTCTATCCTATACACAAAGTGGCCTGGCAGTAGCCTTTAATTACAAGGTGTTGATGAGTTCCAAAGTTCAGTATTGAAGTGGATAACTGCATTCTAAGCGATTCAGAGAAATGCCATGTTGAAATGGTCAGGCTGATGTGTGTTTGATGCCAGTTTCCATGGACAAAGGTTGCAACCAGTCACTGGCTAAGGATCATAGCTTGAAACCAAGCTGGTGGCCCAAGGAGCATATGGAAAGTTGGAGCCACTGAGTATCTGCTCTGACTTTCATGATGAGAATTGTCACTGAATAATGTCTCTTGATCGTGCGGGAGATTAGCAAACTGCATACAAATGAGATGAGAATGGAAGTAATGAAATGTAAATGCATGCAAAGGGTCTTTGTCACTCACTAGCAAGATTTTTCATTCCATTGTTCAAACCTGGGGTGGAAAATCAGACTTTGCTGTTGCAACCTCAGGAATTTCATTTTTTTGATGTTGAATATATTCCCACTGACTCACCATTGCCTGTGTCAGTCAAGGGGCTGGAAAACCTCAGCCTAACTTTTCAGGTCGATAATCTTTCATCAGAACAGAAGGAGCCAGAGATATAATTGAATGAAGAATGTTTATACGAAGAATGTTGATTGAAATAAAAAGGAAGGATGTCCTTTCCTTTCAGAGGAATACAAAAGCAATGCATCTTATCCAGAATGACTTGCATAATTGGAGTTGAAGACTGACTGTGGGCATTAACCAAAATTTAAAGTGACTATCAATATCTCATGATTTTCCTCAGCAATTTATCCTGCTGAATGCTACTCTGGCTTACTCTTGTAAATGTGACACCTGGCCAACTTCACTGACTGGAAAAAATTTGTAAAAAGCCATTACTTGCCAGGAACCCTGCAAATGATTTTGGACTTTATTTGCTGGTATCTGGCTATTTAGATTGTGATGCTTTCTTTGCAGTCAGGGGTTTATTTTACCATCATAATGAATCAATTAAATGCAATTTTATAATGAATGAAGCAGAAGGTTGGGGGGGGGGTGCATTTTAACAGTACTCACTGGCCAGGATATAGAAGCTGGCAAGTCTCCACTGAAAGGAAAAGAAAAGAATAGCCAATACAGTGTAAATCAGATGACCAACGTGCTGCTGTCCACTTCCCTACTCGCAGGGCAGTCAATATTGTTTGGCAGATGTTTGTAAATTTCTGTTTTCACTAAGAAGAGACTATCATTAACTGATGGCATTTTCTCAAATATTTGCACTTTAAAAAGTTAGAAAATGATATTTGATGAGATACAGAAAAGAACAAGACATTTCTCCATCCATAAAATTACATGCAGGTGCTTATTTATAATTCGGTGATTATGGAACTATGGAAAATGACCAAATAGTCACTGACCAACTTTGTTGGAAATAGATTTGTAGTGATACAGATGGAACTTAAATAAACATCTATCTGTGCACAATTTCAATGCAGTCACTTTTAGTGTACATGAATTACATGTATTTATAGAAGAGCATGTGTATTTCAGATATATTATCATGCTGACACAAAGAATTCACATTATCATTCAATACAAAAAGTAGCAGCCAAGGTTGCAATGACATTCATAGGTTGCATATTAAGCTCGGCATATGGATACCATGTCAAACACAATTGTCCATTATAAATAGAACTGTATTGTTATTTTCTCTCCTGAGCAGAGTCAGTCAGGGGCATTTCAGCGTTATTTTAATACATTTCCTTCAATATTCTGGAGCTTGTCTGGCACATATGTAAGCATGGTTGTTATCCTGACACACAGGGAATTGGCAGCAAAGAAATTGAATGGAGGTTAGACACATGTTGGGAGGAAATCTGAAATGGATTTCGAAATGTCTGTTTCTGAATGGTATATTGTTTTGTAGAAAATCAATTTATGATTGTATAATTATTCAGATAAAATTTTGGAGTATAGTATATAGGCTTACAGACAGAAATTTTGCCTTATGTGTTGTACTAAATTGTGGGAAAATTATATATGCAGTTAATTAATGAGTTGGTTACACTGCCCAGTTACATACTGATCAAGATGTTGTCCAAGGTTTACAACTGTCATGATGGTGTTATGTTTTCTACGAGAGCAGGAGCTACACATTGCAACCACAACATGAGCAAGTTGAAAAAACCTGATACAAGCTGGGCAAGTGTATGCAACAGAACCATAATATGGGTACTTTCTGTTACGCGCACATCATCTAACAATGAACATCCAGAGGCAGTGAAGGTCAATGTGTACATTGTAGTTGCATGTAATTCAATCCATGCTTCTGTACAATTCAGATACTCCAGTTTTTTTTCAAAATCCATGACTGATGAAAAGGCTTATTTAATTTAATCTATCACAGAGCTTGAAGCTCCTTTCAAGCTTATTCCTATGCTGTATTAATATAAAGAAAAGTGGACAAATGTTCAATGCGATCACTCGAAAAGATTTAGGCCTAACCCCACAAACACAACTTCTATTAATCCCTTGTTTAATTTGATTTATAGTTTAGTTCATTATCTTTTTTATATTAGTAATTATTTCTAAAATACAGGAGAGCCACCTTTTTCCAGAGTTCTTCTAAGCATTTGATTTAAGGCCAGACAGCACAAAATCATGAGGTTCATAATGCTGGACTCTGTCTCTCTGAGGTCTGACATTTCAAAATATTTATTGCTCTTCTGCATTACTGCATTCCTTATAGATCGTAAGGTGATTGGTGGTTTTTAACCATAGTGCAATTAATAAAATCTGCAATCATTCATTTTTATTATTTATCCATGCTGCATATTAAAACAGCCAATTCTCTGCCTACATGAAGATAAGGAAGTCAGTTCAAGAGCTTGTCTGATGCATAATAAACAGATAATTTTCAGATGTAGACCTCCCTTGCTGCATTTGGTCTGAAGCTGTTCCAACCGAAAGCACAGATTCTTTAATATTTTATTGATCAGATCTAAACCTTCTGCCCAAAGTGGCAATTAAATTTCAATTAAACTGACTGAATGCATCATATTAAATTTCAGCGCTTTACGAGCTATCAGATAATGCTGCAGGACAAATCTTCAGTATGATCACACACTTTTCAAATTATATTATCCTGTTCATTCACAATAAAAATGACAGTTTTAGGTATACTTTCAATATTTCTTGAGTATAAACCCTCTAATGAACACATTTTACAGTCTTTAAATCAATTATTATTAGATATTTTAATAAAGGGAATTGAGCACTTTGTTTTATACACTGCAGAGAAGTTATTATAATATTACACTGTCTGCTATGTACTGGACAGTAATGGCGATACGTTGAGTAGATTTTGCAATGGCTTAAAGTAATTTTCAAAATGTAATTAGTGGGCAAAATAAAAGGATTTGTATTTCCAACATGAAGTTTCATTAATAGGGGAAAAAAGTTATCAAAGTGCATTAAGAACATTTTGTTTTACATTTTCTGATGATTAGTAATGAAATGGATTACTACACATTCAGTTGTTATTAAGAGTAAATGCTAATCTTTGCTTTGTGCTCAGAATGTTGCATAGCAATTAGGTCCTATGTGTTAAGCAGAGGTGCAAAGAACAGTTGTTGCAAGGCTGTATAAAGGATTAAAGGTTATGAGAATTTAGAGTACAAGGATGATCTTTAATATCAAGAAACCAATTAATTATTGTATCCATGCTTCTTAAGGAAATACTTATTTCTGTCCCCTTTTCACTCTTTGTCTTATTTTCTTTGTCCCCGGTGTCTCTTATTCTTTCATTCTTGTTTCAATGACTTCATTACACATTTGCTGCCTCTTTTTGTAATATGGCCACTGCAAAACCACATCAAGCAAATTCCTGAATCTGCAGTGAGTAATTTAGTACCTATACGCAATCGCAATTTCAGGGCTCACTGCTTGTTTTTCTAAAATGTACTTTAGGAATTAGTTACTCCAACCACAAATCAGTTGAATTTATGCACGGTTGTAACACAGTTTATGGCCTCATGGTACATTGCTTCAAAAACAGCAGATGTGAAATTATGATAAATATAATGAAGGTTTTTGCCTGATCTAGTGAAGTAGAGCGAGATCTGGAGCGTGTTTACCTATCCCATACAGTACATTTAATGTCTTAGTCAGGTCTCCTGACAACAGCTGATTAATGTCCTCATCTCTTTTATTAAAGATAAGAGTAGCACTGCAGTCAGGAGATAGAAAGCACACTATAAATCTTCGTAAAATGAGCAGTCAAATAATCACTCATCAGAAATGAAATCTACATATATTAACACTAACACTCAGCCTTCCATGTGCATAACCGTTAAAAAACATAAAGAGAGTACGTTCTGTAAATTTTCATTTTTCACAAGGACTATTCGGTTAATGTTAGAGTTCTCATAACCTGGATGCAGAGAATTCACTATTTAAATGCATATTTGAAAGGACCAGATGCCCTGTCATTACATTAAGAGCATTGAGCAGGCAACAATTAAGCGATTCAGTGGAAAGACATAATGCTGATCTATGCTAGCAATTAATCACAGAATACATTAGACAGTGATGGGTGACCTACAAATTTTTGACAAAATAATTTTTCATCATGTTGCCGATTTCTTAGCTTAATATGCCTGCAAGGCACAAAGTCCAAACCTGTCATTTATTCCATCTCTTCTTGACAGGCGGCAACCTGTCTTCCAGACAAAATGAACATTATCTGTGCTAGCTAGACATTTAGTGCAGGGCTTAGCTTATGACTAATGATAATAGGCAAGCAGATATGTTAGAATCTATAATAATGTTCTCTTTGTTAGGGAAATTTTTAGAAAAGGAAAAAAATAGGTTTACCATCTACAGAATTAAACACGTGAATACATTAACTTAATCATTTACGCATATTTCATATACAATTTATCTGCTCAGTGGAAATTCGAAAAATTTACAAATACTCTGTTGTGCAATTTTTGAGGTGAAATGATTTACATAAGAGTAAGTTATTAGTTAGGTAATCAATTTTGATCATTTTTATTGATTGGTTTTCAATGTAATTCACAACTTTGCAACAATTGAGAAATTTTAGGATCTAAATCATCTGGTGTCTTATGATAGATATTTCTCCATGTAATATTAGAAAGGTTTGGCAGTTCCATAACTTAGGATAGAATATTTCAGTCTTTGAAGTTTCTCTTGGGTTGTTCATGCTCTCCCCTTCATATAACTGAGACTTTCATGAGGTAAACTTTTGTACCCATTTAATATGATAAATACTGATCCAAACAAATTCCTGGGAGAAAATAAGTTTTTAAAAAAATGTTTTCACAATTTTTGGAAATGTTCAAATGCAAAGGAAGGTTCTTGGCATTGTCTTTTGAGCCAAATGGTTCTAATGTAATACATGAAACTTCAGTTTTCCAGTTGGAAAATAAGCTTAAACAAATAGTTATTTTCAATTATATACAAAATTAAACCTTTTGAGTTTTAAAACCAACACTTTTTATAATGATTCTCTATACTTTCAATTGCTGTGATTTGTGTATTCAGTATCCTCTCTATCACTAGCACTAGAATTGGTCATCACAAAAGCTTTCATCCATGTGTTCTATCATTAGCAAATTCATTATAGTCTGGCTTCCAGAGTTCACTTATCTGGAACAGGTACAGGCACTCTCAATTAATGAAGAAGCAATCTGCTACCTGTAACATTGCAGTAATTTATATAGAGCACAGTCCTTGCCAATCAAAAACTTCTGGCTCCTTAAGTAAATGGTTGTCTTTGTTTCTGACTATCCCTCCCCTATATTGACAAACTGTGCTCTGACAAAGCTTCAAGATAAAACACTAATGTAAATATTAAACTAGCAGACAGAAAATGAAAAGGTTGCTTTTACATAATGTCTAAGTGTATGCAATGAAATTGAAAATTATTGTTCCAGTGTTAGTGAAAAGAGTACTTACACAATATTTTATCTTTTTTTCTTAGATCTAAGAGATGTAGATGAGGGAAGCCTGAGCTAGGAATTTCCTGTAATCAGCACATTTTTTATATATCGTTGAATCCTGTTATTTTTATTTAAATTACAAATGAAGAAATGCTTTCTGAGTCTGATCAAATGACAACACATTTACTACCTCTTTTGTTTTTACCCTATACTTTTTAAAATCTCATCACCAGGAATCTAAACAGTCAAAGAATAAACACTTCTTTGCTAATATTTTAACCATATGTTATTTTGATATGAAATGATTTAGCAAGCAAAAGCAAGATACCAAACATTATGCCCTGCTGGTATACTTATTCTGTTAACTTCCAAAGGAGGCTACTATATATAGATTTTTAAAAATTTGCTATGTATAACGTAATATTTTTGTAATATTTATCTCCTATTTCTTCCTTTTTCTTTCTCCTTAGTTTCAACCTTGTGTAGTGTAACTTCATGAGCTGGTCAACCTCTGATGCATTTTCTAAGGTGACATTCTTACTGTGTGAACCTTCAATATGAGGAGATTCATTTTCAGGTTCATTACTTGGTCAGTTAACCAGCAAAGCAGATCTTGAACCAGTTATGGAGCTTGCCCAACTTCTATTTCCATTGGTTCTGGCAAAACTGCACATGCACCAATTGGAACAGGAAGCTAGGAGGGCATTTCTCGCTTTCTTTCCCAGTAGTGCTGAAGCCAACTGTTGGATGTTTGATGCTGACCACCCACAATCAGGTAAGTTAGCACAGAACAGAGATTGAATCTGAGACCTTGCAAGAAGTTAAGATTTAAATCAGGGTGGGAAGTCCATTAACTTGATCAGCCATTAAGCTTTTATTTTCAATGCTGAACTTCCCCTAACACATAAACATGGTTGTAATATGACTTCTGTAAATCTGACTGTGCTATTAAAAGGGCTCATTATAAATGTATAAAGGCTTGTATGGACCCATATTAATTGTGTGAAGATATTTTAATAAGCAAAGGTGATGTTGTACAATTCTCACTGTAATCATTGTCATTTATGATGATGAAATTGTAGCTAACAGGAAATGAAGATTCTGTAAGATTTTCAGATTAGTTTTATTGAATAAAAGAAAGACTGGACAATGGGGTGAATGCTAACTTTCCCACCTAGGCAGGAATGAAGCACATGGGAGGCTCTCCCACTTTGTTATCAGTTATTTGTATTCTTTGTTCCACTGGTTTTGTGTGTAGATGACAATCAGACAGTAGCATCTTACATAAATCCTAATTGTTGTCTGAGAGAGCAAGACATTTGCAAAATTCAGATTTAGGCTGATAAGAAGCAAGTAATATTCACATCACAAAATTGTCAGGAAATTGCCATTTCCAACAACAGAGACTCTAGTCACCTCTCTTTGACTTTCAATGACATTACGATTACAGATTAACTCATTATTAACATTGTAGGGGTTAAAATTGACCAAACGCTGAGTGGGACCAGCCATATAATACAAGAAGAGGTCAGATGCTGGCAATTCTGTGTCAGATAACTCACTTGCTAACTCCCAAAATCCAGGTCCACCATCTACAAGGCACAAGTTTGGGGGTATTATTAGATACTCCACATGTGCCTGGATGAGTACAGATCTAACAACACTCAGAGGCTCAACTCAATACAAACAAAGCTGCGCAATGAATTGGCACACTGTCTGCCATCCTAAGCATACATTCCTTCCAGAATCAAATCATTGTAACAACAGTATACAAGATGCATTGCAGCAATTCACCAATGCTCTTTCAAAAGTGCCTTCCACACCCCAATGTCCATCAGCTAGCAAAACAAGGATGACAGGAGCGTAGAAAACCATCAGAACCAAGTCTTCTCCAAATCACTCGCCATTCTGACTTAGAAATGTATGAGTGTGCCTTTCCTGCTGCTGTGTCAAATTGTGGAACTCCCTCCCTAAGAGCAATGTGGCTGTCCAAAATGCAGTGAATCAAGGCAATGACTTGCCAACATCTCAAGGACAATTAGAGATTTGCAATACGTTGCCTATAAACACCCACTTCTCACAAATGAGTAAAAGTAAAAGCTTGCAGGCATTTCAAATGGGGCCTTAGCGATGAGGGTGGCCAGCTTTTCTGCAAGGCTGCAAGAAAGAAAGACTTCACATCTTTCACAACCTCAACAGGCAGCAAGAAAAATTAAGAGGTCTTCCACGTTTATGAAGATATTTCCTGTGAGGCCAGTGGAACAGAAGTGCTCCACAGGGTCCCAGATTCCCAGTAATTCATCACCTTTCCTCATATTGACACTAACAAATCCAACACTCCTGACTTTCCCCCACATTCATCCATTCCAAAACTGCTGGGTGGCCACAAGACATCAAGACTCCACTTAGGTCAGCCATTCCAGGCACGAGGTAAAATTAAGTGGCAGCATTTAAATGAAGGAGAGAAGTTAAATTATGGGTTGAATTCTGCAATTACCTTGAATGCCTACCTGGTCAAAATCTCTCTTGATTAAGTTTCATTCATGTTTGCTTTTCTTGAAATTTCTTTTTTTTAATGTAAATGTAGGAGCTAGGGAGTTTATATAGATTTGAATGGTTTTGTTTTCACTTGGATAATAGTTATCTTCTTCCTTAACCATGTGAACTTTCAGAGTTGCAGTGAGTTTATTTATACTGGGGTGATTTATGGTTTATTTATTATATCAATGATAATGCATTAGCAGTGAATGAAGCCAAGAGAACTATGAATGTGTTTGGTCCAGTTAAATCTACAGAGAAAAGCTGCTGCATTTTTCATTTTGGATTATTGTGATAAAGATTTTGCTAGTACTTTGCTAGTCTCTAAAAAACATTATTGCTTAATAATGGTTCAAAGAAAATGATTTTTATATCCACCCTGGAACCATTAAAAGTAAAGTACATTGGACTGAACCCTATTATCTGGAACTCCCTACAAAAGGGGAAAAAAAAGTTGCCAATTATATGATTAAACAAGTGGTGCACATTACAAATGAAAAGTAAGAACTTATGTTTTGTTTTTGTTAAATTGGGAATTGTAGAAAATCTGAGTGTGATGTAAATGCCCTGATGAATCTCAGTGGACAATGTTGTTCCTGGTTTTCACATTCAGACATTTGCAGCAACAATGCTAACTGTGCTTTGTTAGTTATGCAGAACTCTCAATGCGTTTGACAATGACTTTCATTCAGATTCAATGGAATCTTCCAAATCTTTAATAAGCACTCTCTGATAAAGAGCATACTAACTCATCTTTTGATCAATTGACCTACACTGTTTGGTTTTGCTGCTAATACCAGCAATTGTCCTCCTTTCACAGGTGTTTCTGAATGAGTTCTTTTGTCATTTTATGAAGGGAACACACTCTCCTGCATCTTTTTTCGACTGCTGTTATAGGACAAGATTAATGATCTGACTTAACTGGGAAAAGCAACCCCAAAGATAGAGCCATTTATCTACATGCTATCAGTAAATGTGTTACAGCTTTTAATCAAAGGGAGACTTTTCTGGATTAGTTATAACTGCATATACAAAGTGTCAATATACAGGTCTGTGAACCATGATTATATTAACTGTTCAGATATTTAATCCAGACAGTATGTTTATGGTCTGAAAAATCCTTTTAAGTGGCCATTTGCGGTTCTTCATCCGAACCCATTTTTCTCTCGCAATTTTTTTTTTAAGTTATAAAATGTAAAACAAATCATCTCAACTAGCTCATTCCTTATTGGAGAAATTCCAGACTGATTATACTCTGAAGGGAATACACTATTCTTCAGCAACATAGGAGGCACTATGTGAGTATTATGGAAATTGAGGCAGCTGAAAAGGACAGGGATCAATGGAGAAGCTTACTACCTGGCGAAAACACTGGAAAATACCATACATGTCTCGAGTTAATGCTGTGAACAAGTCAAGATATACAGTCAATGTATAGCTAAAATCATCAAGGGTTTACACCATAAAGGAGAAAATGAGGCACTCGATGATTATTTCATTGAACTGGAACTACACCAGCAGAGCTGTTTGGAAAATACTGAGAAACAGGAAACCCACTCTTAGTGCTCATTGTGCCCCAGCCCTGATGAGGCTGAGATCACTGGAATGGCTCCATTTAGAAATTTCCTTAAATCACACGCCAGGATAAAGCCTGTGAGAAGAGATTGCATCATGGTAAAAGTAATCCACATGGACAGCAGAACCTGGCAGAGGGGAGAATTTTCATTCCAATATGGAGACGAGAAGAGAGAGGGGCAGCCTTGTAATTTCACAAGCAGCAGGCAACCTATGAAGGTATGTTTGGGGCCAATTACCAGAGGGCCCACTAGAATTTTTCAATCAGTTTGGAGGGTCCCAGTGGGGTCAGGAGCAGTCCCTCTGCTTTCTGTGGCAAACCATGAGCCAATGCTCATAGTAATCTCTGAGGTCATCTCCCTGCTTAACTGACCACAACTGGTGGTGTCTCCCTGTAAAGCAACTCTCCTTCCACAATGCTGGCCTTCCAGTTGTGGTTGTTTTTAAACAATTTTAAAGTTGCTAAATTGACACCCCAAGAGGAACCTTTTCCATCTCTCCCTTACTTAAAACATCAGGTTACACTTCCTAGCATTCTAGAGGGACTCCTATTGTATCAAAAACCTGCATAATGTCCCAATTTGGACAGTGAGCATATGTTTTGATTCCTAACTTCTCAGTTCAGGGAAATTCACTGTCGGGTGACTGCTCCTAATACAATGTGGGATGACTCAGGACGCCTTCTTTGACTCCAACATTGGTCTCCCAATACAAAATCCAAAAACCAGATGGTTCGATCATATCCAGAAAGACATCAAGAAGAAGATTGTTTTAATGTTCTGGTTGGGAAAGAGGAGATTGACAGCAGATTCTGCCGAAAGTTCTTAATTTTGCTTTGAACGTGTATAGAGTGGCATGGTCCAATATGAAAAGCCACAATTTCTTTTTTAAACCTTCAAAAATATATTACACAAGATTTGTAAAATCCTATTACTTGAACAGAACAAAAGCAGTTATGTTTAAATCATCTTACATTGGAATGCAATGTTCAAGGAAAAGCATCCTATCTGGGTACATCAGAGTGTGGTATGGCAACTATTTTTCCCAACACTGCAAGAAACTAGAGAGTTACGAATACAGCCCAGTTCATCACACAAACCAGCCTTCCTTCCATTGACTCCATCTATACTTCTCGCTGCCTCAGGAAAGCAAGCAACAAAATCAAATACCTCCTCCCACCCTGGTTATACTCTCTTATACCCTCTTCTGTTGGGCAAAAGATGTAAAAGTTTGAATACGTATACAAACAGATTCAAGAACAGCTTCTTCCCCGTTGTTATCAAACCTTTTGGACCTCTCAATGTTAACTTTGTTATCTCTCTCTCTCTCTCTCTCTCTCTCTCTCTGCACCTTCCCAGTGGCTGTATCTGCACTCTGACCTGCGACCTGATGCAATTTGTATGGTACGATCTGCCTGTACAACACCAAAAACAACACATTTTACTGTATCGCGGTACATGTGACAACAAAAAAAAACGCATCAAATAAAGTATGTTCGTGTTGATGCTTCCACAAAGATACTATGAAGTGTGAAGATTTCATGAATAAACATTCAATTCAAAGCTGAAAAATCGAAAGACAGAAGCATGGCTTTATAAAGCAAATACACAGGGTCCATGCTTTCCAGGGCAAGCCCCAACTTGAAGTGTTGACAACACTGTAATGTGATTCTGCAACACATTCCCTTTAAATTTGGTGCCTTGTTGAGTGAATGAAATGACTGAAGTTATATTATAAGCGAAGTGTGATGTCAACAATGGAGACAATGTAACAATGGGCTGGCTGACACTGACCTCAGGATTTGGAACCCCTGCTTCAGGACAAAAAAACATCTGCCAGCCCTGTAATAGCCAGCTGCAGCACCAGCTCAGCCATTTTGTCACTGGTGGTCTCTACCTGTTCACCGCAGCTCCCTCTCTCCTCCCTCCGCCATCCCCAACCAATTAAGGAATGAACAAGCTACTGATTTGCACCGATTTGACAGAGGGCAGCACTCTGAAACCTCAGTAGTGTCACCTCAAGAAGAGAATGCTGCTGGGGTGAGCTGGGAGACCTTGTGGTCCCTGCAAGTAAACAGATTACATGTAGAACAAAAAAAAATCCAGAATCATAGGAAAGAGGTTAACCCCTCCTGTGGAAAATGTTGGGGCCCAGAAGCCGCTTTCCCTGTCTAAGGCCCATCTTTTGGGCCATTGGCCATTGGGCCAATGCACACCCCTACACCACCACACACCACCCACCCATCCCCACCACCCCCCCCTCACCCCTAACCCCCGCCCTGACTATTACACACTAGCTGATACATAGAATTGCCTTTAATAGGGCTTTTAATTATGCAAATCAGCCTCTGATCCCATTGGTGCAGAAGGCCAATTTTGAACTTGCTGCCATTACAATGTGAGTTGGCCCCTTCCTTGTGTTGCGCTTCATCCTTATGCGATATATAAATGCACAATGGAATTGTAAAATGGTTGCAGCCATTTGTGGAATGGACAGAGGAAGTATTGTTTTGTCTGTCTGGTTGTAGCTGTGAGCAATGTGAAGCCCTTCTATCGCATCAATCGGGTGCTTTCACAGTCCAGGTTGCACCTTGCATGTAAAATACATGCAGAATCCAATGGAATGGGATACATTTCCTGGTCACTAGCAATCTTTACCACATCATTGGTGACTACAGATTGACCATGGTCATCGCTGTGAAACAGAAATAATCACAATTGACCTTAAAATGTCACTGCAGGCACAATTTGCAAAAGCAATCAGAAATCTCAGAGGCATGGAACTCATTCCCCTTCCTCTTCACAAAAATCACAGAATTGTCATGGAGCAGAAGGTGGCCATTCAGCCCAACACTTCAAATAATTTCCTAGTGCCTAGCTTCTGCTTGTTCCCCATATATTGGCACACTATTTATCATCCAATGCCCTCTTAAATGCCTCAATTGAACCTACCTCCATCATATTTCCAGGCAGTGCTTTCAAGACCCTAACTACTCACTGTGTGAAAAGGTGTTTTCCTCACATCACCCTTACTTCTTTTGTGCATTACATCAAATCTATGCCCGACTGTTCTCATTTAACTTATGAATGGGAACAGCTTTTCGTTATTTTCTCTATCCAGCCCCACTCATGATTTGGAAAATCTGTTATCAAATCTTTTCTTAACCTTCTCTTCAAAGAGAACAGTCCCAGTGCTTTCAATCTATCCTCATAATTGATGTTTCTCATTCCAGGAATCATACTTGTAGATCACTTCTGCACTCTCTCCAATGTATTCATGTCTTTCTTACAATGTGGCATCCACAACTGTACACAATACTCCAGCTGAGGTTTAACATGTGGCTTACACCTTAAAGTGCTCTTATCTCCAATGATGCCTTTCTTGAGTGGTATGAGGGTAAAAGGACAGGTTATCTGTAATCATACAGCACTTACAATCTCCGACAGCGTGACTTGACTTGTGTAGCATTTAATTGAATAAGGTCCAATGTCAAAGGTCCATATTGAGGTATACCATGGTCCTACTTTTCAGAGTGTTTCATATCCCACTGTACAGGCAACAATGTTAAACCATGATTTGTGAGTGACTTGAATGCTGACTGCTTATGTTACTAAGGCCCTGTCCTGTTTATGATATTCCCCAGAAAGCTCATTAGAAATGTGACCAATGGATCCAGCCCCAGTTGCTATTATTATGGCTGTTACTGCGATATAATGAAGATGCAGAGAAATTGAGGAGGAGCAGATACACCAGTAAGCTCAGGGCCAGCAGCAACCTCCAGTGACTGCTGAACAGCCTCCTGTTCAGGAAGAGGTCACAGCTGAAGATCCCCTCAGGACATGTAGGAGGTGTAAAAGGGTAAGAATCTTTCATCCTCAATGTAATTTCCTCCAGCTGAGCAAAGTGCTGTGTTGCTACAATGTCCCAGTACGCTGTCATTGAACTAGGCCAGCTGCTGGAGCAGGTCCTGTGACATGAATGAGTGGGCTCCCACTCTGTCCGAGGTTTATCAAGGTGACGGTTGTACTAAACTTCTATGCGAGCTCTCTCAATCCTCAACCCACAAATACATCAAGGCTGTTACTGATGCAATTTGTGCCAGATCACACCACTTCATCTCATTCCTCTGAAACAAAGTCAGTGCTGAAACCCAGGCAGTAAGTTTTGCCAAAAAAACATCAGGGCAGGATCAACTATATACACATGACGTAAATAGCACCGTTATTGACAATGTAGCTGACTTAATCACTAGGAAAATGTTCTATTCCATCAATGCACAAGTCATCTGATCATCTTAGATGCCTGCAGAACTGCCATGATGCCTATATTCGTGAAAACCCTCATGTTCCTGCTTCATTTCAAGGGCTGAATGCCTTGCAAGGATGGTTACTGGAACATAAGTGCTAACTTCTGCAAACCACGGCTGACAACTCCATCATACAACCCCAGACTGAGACAGAGTGTAAATACAATGCAGCCTATCCTACCACCAAGGCCATCATGGAGCAGATAATAAGCTGGCTAAAGATTAGTTTCTGTGGCTTGAATTGGTCTGAGGAGAGTTTGGAGCATATTCCAGACACAGTATCTTACATAATCCTTGCATGCTATGCTCCACAAACTGAAGGAGGCAACAAGGTGATGTGATGGACTCGGAAGAGCTGGGAGAGCAGCACCAGTCTTCTGAGGAAAATGATGAGGACATTGAGCAAGAGTAACATCACCTTCTACAGACAGAGTGCTGCAGCACCAACTGCAACAAGCCAGATTGAACTTTATTGACAACTGGTCACAGTAGATAAGAAATGGGTGCAGTGATCAGTGATTGACTTAAATTTGTTGTTACTCAAAAGGCTCATAGTCCCTGTCTGTTCCCAAAGTCAAATGGAGCTTTCATTTGATTGTTATTCTTCACTTTAGTTGGCGCTGAATAAAACTGAAATTTTTGAACTGTTTGAATGATTTCAGTATGTAATGGTCCCACATTGAACAATGAGATGATGTTCAGTTACACGGGTAAAGAGTAACACTTTCTTAAACATGTTTCTAAAATGGGATAAGGCTAAGGACAGATGAGCTGTTTAGTTTAGTTCTGAAATAGCAATTGATTTATGAATGAGCATTTGTATTTACAATGAGATGCCAATCATGCCACCTATATACCCTGAGAAGCATTTGTTTTAGATTCCCTTCTATGACTGTAAAGGAAAACTCCGGGCTGGCTAGGCTAGGGTTAAAAAATGACCAAACTGCAAGGAAACACAGGAATTGGAAAGTACTTCCACTTCTGATGAGAAGGAAGGAAGAAAGAGCAGACTACATAGTTAATCAGGTAGGTTTCACATTAACATGAGAAATTGTGTTGGGGCTCATGGAGAGAATTTCTTCATGAAGTTCATCAAACTTAACACTTAGTCACTTCCTGACAAACATCAGCGCATCGGGTGGAATTTACCCAGCCCCTGAGGAGTATGGGTTACAGCAAGAAATGTGTGAAAGTACAATGAGAATGAAAAGTCACAATTCTTGACATTGAGAAACCCTTACAGGTCTAGAGAGTGAGTTCTGAATCTCACTAGTAAGCGGCAAACACTTTATTTCCATGCATTTGAATTCCATTCTTAGCTAATCTCACCTTATTCACCATACTCCCATCCACTGGTGAGAAAACTAGGTAGCACCAAATTCTGACTTAGAAGACAGAGTGGTTGCCTCTAGCTCACTGGTTATCTTTCTGGACATCCCTCTTCAGGTCCATTCACCAATATCTCATTGTATGCTGCATGGGCAGCAACTGCCTCCACCTTCATCCATGGAAGTCGGCATTGGCAAAACACTAGCTTCACCACATCATCAAGGCTGACTCCAGACTAGCCCCTAATACGCTGCAGCACTTCACCACTTCACTTGGGAGCTCAGGGAAACCTTACATTGTAATGTTTCTGCCAGATCACTGTGCACACAGGAATCATGTCTATCTCATGCATCTGTACAGGTCACACTGGACACCATGAGTCATCGGCTTGGCCCCTCACAACCTCGAACCGCAATGTCCTGTTTTACTTAGTACGACCTGGACAGCCCCACAGCACTGACTCCCATAAGCCCCTACTCAGGACTCAGACTAACTCCAAGCCTCCCCTTTCTTCTTGGGAGCCTTGTCAGTAAGTTTGATCATGCCTGCCATTGTTGTGTACAGTATCAATGTCAACACCACAGAGGTACTGACTGCTCATCACCTCCTCTTGCAATATCCCATGTCATCTGATCCACTACCAGCTCCTGTCTTGATACACCAAATTTTACCTTTCCACTGTCCTTATCTCCTTGACATCACAAGTTATTGTGCCCAATTGCCAATGTTGACCCGCTGCCCACAACAGTGTCCTAGTAAGCCAGGATATTAATTCTACTGAAACTGTCCCAACAACCCCCTCACCACTCCCCCACTGCCAAAGCCGACCAAGCTCTGCCCCACTGACCAACTTGACTTGACAGCCCAAAGCAATGAATGACCAGACCTCTTAATCTGTACTAACAATGCCAGTTAACTGGACATCTATCTTATTCATACATCATTGAGGACTGAGAGGAGGAGAAATTTCTTCACCCAGAGAGCAATGAACCTGTGGAATTCTCTGCCACAAAGAACAGTTGAGGCCAAAACATAGAATGTTTTCAAGGATGAAATAGATTTGGTTCTTCGGGCTAAAGGGATCATAGGGTATGGAGCAAAAGTGGGAACTGAGTACTGAGTTAGATGATTAACCATGATCATATTGATCATGTACTGATCAAACATATTCTCTATTGTGTTTCAACATTTCTGTCAACTTTACCTAATGGAATTATTTAAATAAAAAGAACAAAAGAGAAGTAGAGCACAGGAACAGGCCCGTTCTGCCAACCATCGTGCCATAACTAAACAAAAGAACAAACCTTCTGCTCTTATTCAGTCCGTATCCCTATATTCCTTCCCTATTCATGCAACCATCCAGATGCCTCTTAAATGTTACTGACGTGCCTGCTCCCACCACTTCTTCTCACAGTGCATTCCAGAATTCAGATAAAGAGATATTTCTGGTTGCGCTGATGCATTTTTCTCTTGTTCTTTCCCTGTGAAGGTCTGTATTGTTGCCAAAGGTTTGTCTATGACTGAAGGGCAATTAACTCACTGTCCATTTACGCAGATGAATTGCCAACAGCATCCAGAGAAAGAAAAAAGGTGAGCCACTGTATTCAGGTTAAATTGAAATTGCAATCATGAATCATGATAATGGACTGGTGGTTCAGAGCTGGATTGTCAGTTCAAACAGAAGTTCAAAACCGTAGGTAAAAACAATGACTGCAGATGCTGGAAACCACATTCTGGATTAGAGTGGTGCTGGAAAAGCACAGCAGTTCAGGCAGCCTGCTCCTCGGATGCTGCCTGAATGGTTGTGCTTTTCCAGCACCACTCTAATCTAGAAGTTCAAAACCCACAAGGACCAATGACAAAAATGTTCAAGTTTCTGTTTTAATGATTTTAAAAAATATTTTATGTTTCAGCAATCATCACCTGGAATTTTCATGGGTTTTCTCCCAGTACACAGGCCAAGTTACAGCAGTGCAGTGGGAGATCTCTCAAGAGCAATAGAAAAGATACAGCACAGAAAGAGGTCACTCAGCACATTGAGTCCGTGCTAGCTGAATAAATCAGTTGAATAAAAAAGGTGGAATGGTGGCTCAGTGGTTAGCACTGCTGCCTCACAGCACCATGAACCTGGGTTTGATCCCAGCCTTGGGTGACTGTCTGTGTGGAGTCTGCACATTCTCCCTGTGTCTGTGTGAGTTGCCTCTGAATAAATCAGCTACCTATTGTAATCCCACTTTACCACACCAGGTCTAAAGCCTTGCAGATTACAATGATTCAGGAGCAGAACCAGATTCCTATTGAATGAAATTAAGGTCTCCACCTCAACCACCAAATTTGGCAGAATATCCCGGACACCTAACACCCTTTAGGTGAAAGATTATGTTCCCCCATCCCCTCTAATACTCCCACTGATCGTACAAGTTTATGCTCCCTGGTAATTGACCTGTGTTTGGAGAGACAGGCTTTCCCTGTCCACCCCATCCAAGCCCCTCATTATTTGGTACACTCAAATAAGTTATCGTTCAGCTTCTTCTGATCTAAGGAAAAGAACTCTAGCCGATCTAAACTTTGGTCATTGCTGCAGTTTTCAAGACCTGGCAACATTGTTGTAAATCGTCTCTCTACTCTCTCCAGAGAAAACACACATCTCCTGTAATGTGATGACCAAAACTGTACACAAGCTTCCAGCTACGGTCTAATCAATATTCTTTACAGTTCCAGCATTACATCTCTGCTATTGTACTCAATACCTCATCATGATGTAAATCATTCAATATGCTCTTTTTTATAACCATATTTACCTGTTCTGCTATATTCAGTGATCTTTAAACATGCACTGTAAGGTCTCATACTTCCTCTACCCTTTCAATACCTTCTCATTTATGATGTATTTTTGTTTGTTTTCTTAAATATGAAACAAATTTGTAAGGAGATCTCAATAATCTGTAAGAATAATAGGGTGGTTACGGTAGGGGATTTTAACTTTCCAAACATAGACTGGGACTGCCATAGTGTTAAGGGTTTAGATGGAGAGGAGTTTGTTAAGGGTGTACAAGAAAAATTTTCTGATTCAGTATGTGGATGTACCTATGAGAGAAGGTGCAAAACTTGACCTACTCTTGGGAAATAAGGCATGATAGGTGACTGAGGTGTCAGTGGGGGAGTACTTTGGGGCCAGTGACCATAATTCTATTCGTTTTTAAATAGTGATGGGAAAGGATAGACCAGATCTAAAAGTTGAAGTTCTAAATTGGAGAAGGCCAATTTTGACGGTATTAGGCAAGAACTTTTAAAAGCTGATTGAGCACAGATGCTCGCAGGTAAAGGGATGGCTGGAAAATAGGAAGCCTTCAGAAATGAGATAACAAGAATCCAGAGAAAGTATAATACTGTTATGGTGAAGGGAAAGGGTGATAGGTATAGGGAATGCTGGATGACTAAAGAAATTGAGGATTTGGTTAAGAAAAAGAAGAAAGCATGTGTCAGGTACAGACAGGATAGATCGAGTGAATCCTTAGAAGAGTATAAAGGCAGTAGGCGTAAACTTAAGAGGGAAATCAGGAGTGCAAAAAGGGGACATGAGATAGCTTTGGCAAATAGAATTAAGGAGAATCCAAAGGGTTTTTACAAATACATTAAGGCCAAAAGGGTAACTAGAGAGAGAATAGGGCCCCTCAAAGATCAGCAAGGCGGCCTTTGTGTGGAGCCACAGGAGATTAGACAGATACTAAACGAGTGTTTTGCATCAGTATTTACTGTGGAAAAGGACATTGAAGATATAGAATGTAGGGAAATAGATGGTGACATCTTGAAACATGTCCATATTACAGAGGAGAAAGTGCTGGATGTATTGAAACACATAAAAGTAGATAAATCCCCAGGACCTGATCAGGTGTACCCTAGAACTCTATGGGAATCTATTGATTGCTGGGCCTCTTACTGAGATACTTGTATCATCGATAGTCACAGGTGAGGTGTCAGAAGACTGGAGGTTGGTTAACGTGGTGCCACTGTTTAAGAAGGGTGGTAAGGACAGGCCAGGGAACTACAGACCAGTGAGCCTGACGTCGGTGGTGGGCAAGTTGTTGGAGGGAATCCTGAAGGACAGGATGTACATGTATTTGGAAAGGCAAGGACTGATTAGGGATAGTCAACATGGCTTTATGCGTAGGAAATCATGTCTCACAAACTTGATTGAGTTTTTTGAAGAAGTAACAAAGAGGATTGATGAGGGCAGAGTGATAGATGTGATCTATATGGACTTCAGTAAGGCGTTCGACAAGGTTCCCCATGGGAGACTGGTGAGCAAGGTTAGATCTCCTGGAATACAGGGAGAACCCGCCATTTGGACACAGAACTGGCTCAAAGGTAGAAGACAGAGGGTGGTGGTGGAGGGTTGTTTTTAAGACTGGAGGCCTGTGACAAGTGGAGTGTCACAAGGGTCAGTGCTGGGTCCACCACTTTTCATCATTTATACAAATGATTTGGATGTGAGCATAAGAGGTATAGTTAGTAAGTTTGCAGATGACACCAAAATTGGAGACATAGCGAACAGCGAAGAAGGTTACCTCAGATTACAAAGGGATTTTGATCAGATGTGCAAATGGGCTGAGAAGTGGCAGATGGAGTTTAATTCAGATAAATGCGAGGTGCTGCATTTTGGGAAAGGAAATCTTAGCAGGACTTAAACACTTAATGGTAAGGTCCTACAGAGTGTTGCTGAACAAAGAGACCTTGGAGTGCAGGTTCATAGCTCCTTGAAAATGGAGTTGCAGGTAGATAGGATAGTGAAGAAGACGTTTGGTATGCTTTCCTTTATTGGTCAGAATAATGAGTACAGGAGTTGGGAGGTCATGCTGCGGCTGTACAGGACATTGGTTAGGCCACTGTTAGAATATTGCATGCAATTCTAGTCTCCTTCCTATCGAAAATATGTTGTAAAACTTGAAAGGGTTCAGAAAAGATTTACAAGGATGTTGCCAGGGTTGGAGGATTTGAGCTACAGGGAGAGGCTGAACAGGCTGGGGCTGTTTTCCCTGGAGCGTCGGAGGCTGGGTGGTGACCTTATAGAGGTTTATAAAATCATGAGGGGCACGGATAGGATAAATAGAAAAAGTCTTTTCCCTGGGGTGGGGGAGTCCACAACTAGAGGACATAGGTTTAGGGTGAGAGGGGAAAGATATAAAAGAGACCTAAGAGGCAACCTTTTTCACACAGAGGGTGGTATGTGTATGGAATGAGCTACCAGAGGATGTGGTGGAGGCTGGTACAATTGCAACATTTAAGAGGCATTTGGATGAGTATATGAATAGGAAGGGTTTGGAGGGATATGGGCCTAGGTAGGTGGGACTAGATTGGGTTGGGATATCTGGTCGGCATGGACGGGTTGGACCGAAGGGTCTGTTTCTGTGCTGTACATGTCTATGACTCTATGACTCTATGTAATTTCACACTTCTCTGGGTTAAATTCCATTTTGACACTTTTCCACCCATTTAACTAAACTACAGTTATGAACTTACCACGTCACCACTTACACTCTTGGTTGTCAACCAATGAGCCAGTTTTTTTGTCATCTGCAAATTCCCCAATCATATCTCCCACTATTAACTCTAATTCATTAATATATAACACAAACAGCCAGGGACCCAGCACTGAGACCGATGGAACACCAATTGATAATACTTTCCATTTCCAAAAACATTCATTAACCTTTACTATTTATTTCCTGTCACTGAACCAATATTGGGATCCAACTCACCATATTTTCTTGTATTCCATGAGCTTTAATTTTTCTGACCCCTCTACTATATGGGAATTTGTCAACTGCTTTCCTAAAATCCCTGTAGGCAATATTGAGTGCAGCGCCTCATCAATCCTCCTTGTTAATTCCTCAAAAAAGTTCAATAAAGTTCGTAAGATGTGACCTTCCTTTAATAAAACCCATGGTGAAAATTTCTGATTAATCTGTGCAATTTCAGGTAATGGTTAATCATATCTCTCAATATTGATGTTATTAAATGAGGTCTGACTAACTGGTGTACACTTATTTGGGTCTATCCCTCACATCCTTTTTGAACCATGGTACAACATTTGCAGACCCACCAACCCTCTGGCATTTCACCTGAATCTAGTAAGAATTAGATAATGATCCTCAGAGCATCCCTTATTACCTTCCCATCTTCCTTCAACAACCTAGATACAATTCATCTGGCCCCAATAAATTATCCCCCTTCAGGAATCTCAGTCCCTTCAGTATTCCCTTTCACATTATGTTTACTTCCCACTCCTTTTTAACTAGAGTGTCTTTATCATTCATCAGCTTTGTTAAGGTGGATACAAAATACTCATTAGAGACCCTCGCCACATCTTCTGCATTATTTACATCTTTAATGATCCCAACCACTCCTCTTCCTCTTGCTCTCAATGTACTGAGAAAACATCTTTGGTTTTTGCTTAATTTCCCTGGAGATGTTTTTTTGTAAGCTCTCACTGCTGTCAAAATTTATTTTTTTCACTTCACCCCTGTAATTTCTGTACTCCTATAAATTATCTTAGGTATTACTTGATTTAGACAGTCATAAGCTCTACTTTTCTACTTTATTGTACTCCTTGGTATTTTAGGAGAAAGTGAGGACTGCAGATGCTGGAGATCAGAGCTGAAAATGTGTTGCTGGAAAAGCGCAGCAGGTCAGGCAGCATCCAAGGAGCAGGACAATCGACGTTTCGGGCATGAGCCCTTCTTCAGGACTTTTCCAGCAACACATTTTCAGCTCCTTGGTATTTTCCCTATGTCCCTGAAAACATTGGAAGGAAGTTTGTGTGCTGTGGTTTTATAGACTGCACATATAATCCAAAGCAAACCACCTGATTTCTATGTATGTGTATTTGCAGACCCACAGCACAAGAGCATCCCTACTGATAAGGCAGTTTAGCTCACTTGAGAAAGGCAAGTGATCAAGCTGTGTGTCAGATCAATAGCAAACAGGGTAGGGCCAAAGGCATATTGTCAAAATAACCACAAGCATTCCCATTTAAATTGGGACACAGTAGATCTCTTAACAGAATTCCAAATTTTAAACAGCATTTAGAGCTATGGTTTCTCAGTTCACTTGAGAATCATGTTGAGGTTATATAGGACATTGGTGAGGCCTCTTCTGGAATCGTGTCCTGTTCTGGTCGCTCTGTTATAGGAAGGGTATTATCAAGCTGGTGAAGGTTCAGAAGAGATTTACCAGGATGTTGCCTGGTTTAGAAGATTTGAGTTGTAAAGAAAAGTTAGATCTGCTGGAACCTTTTTTACTAGAGTATAGGAGGCTGAGACGTGACCTTTTAAGAGTTTATAAAATAATGAGGGGATAGAGCTAGTGGCTGTTGTCTTTTTCCTAGGATGGGGGATTTCAAGACTTGGGGTACATTTTTAAGGTGAGAGGGGAGTTTTAAAAAAGGCATGAGAGGCAATTGTTTTACACAGAGGGTGGTTCATGTGTAGAGTGAACTTCCTGAGGAAATGGTGGATATGGGTGCAATTACAATGTTTCCAAGACATTTACGTATGTACATGAATAGGAAAGGTTTGAAGGGATATGGGCTAGGAGCAGGCAGGTTTGTTTGGGATTATGTTTAGCATAGACCAGTTGGACTGAAGCGTCTGTTTCCATGCTGTATGGTTCTATGACTCTGACTATGTGTTTGATTCAGAAAAGCAACTCATTCAAAAATGCTGAACAATTAGCAATGAAGGTCTACATAATACTTGAAATGCTAAAATATATGGACCATATTAGAAGACCAATTCAGAATCAGGTTAAGTTTTTGTATTCATTGACTAGAATTCATGTAATCTAGAAGTCTACAGGGTTCAGAGACCACTTTACGAGTAGATGCAGTGGAATTGGCTCATTGTGATTTTTGAGATGGAAGCTGGTGATCACATTCACTCGAATTAAAACCTTTCAGAAATAGTTGTTGGACAAGTAAACAGTTATAGCCCAAAAAGCTACTTAAGGATGGCTATAAGTATGATCTCAATATTGCAGGTTGACAAAGCTTACAGGCCTCAAGAATGAACTCAACAGTTGGCACAATAATTAGAAAATACAAATATAGCAAGATATGTGGAAGGGGTGGCCTTATATACATGCCAAGGAAATGCTCAACTTTCAATCAATTTTCCAAGGCATGTGATAGAAAAGGCCATTGGCAGACGCTGTGCACTTGAGCAAAGACTGATGCAGTTGTAAAAAGCCATGCAGACTTGGTCATACCTTACATAACAAGTACCTTCAAGCCAAAATAAAGACCATCTAGTATCCTGCCAGAGGCATATACATTAAAGTGATCAATAAACCAAAATTTGATGGTTTTACACTTTCCTTCACAAGAGAAGCGTTAATGTCATCCCACCATCGAAATTAGAAATTATCTGTCAGGACACTGGTAGCAATTTGCTATTGGCTAAAATTAATACGAAGGACAGTGCCCATATTAGTCCTGCAAATTCCAGAAGACATGTATCCATAGATGTGGGAAGCCATGGTGAAATGTACAAATCTAAAACTTTCAGCATACAATGATTCACCAATTCCATAAAAGGCATCAATACTGGTGGACTGTAAATACAAGCTGTCGACCTAGATATTGCAGATATTCCAAGTCACTGACACTACTGGACCAGCAATTGCAGATACACCAGCATGCCATGCTCACAATCCATGGCATCAGTAGGACCATAGACATAACAAAAACTGCAGCGGACTATTCAAACAAACACTTGCAAAACTGAATATGAAAGAAGGGCAGTATATTTAACTTTCTTCTGAAATAGTAGCAGGAAAATCTGAGCTTTACATTGTAGAGAAAAATATGAAAATTCAAGTGGAAAACATTAAACACCCATCTCACAATGTATCCAAATGTGAAAATGCCACCTCTGGGTTGATGCAGTCTTTAAGGGATGCCTTCACTTGGCTCACATAAATGCATGAGCAGCTGAAAGCGGAAGAATGGAGGCAGGATGAACTGCAGCTTCTCTGTCATCAATGCAAAGAAAAGATGGCAGATTTACAGGAATTCTGGAGCAAATCATATTTGAAATGTATCAGACTCAGCAGGAGCAGTTACAGAAATATTGGCCTGAGTTCAAAGCAATGCTGGAGGAAATGATAGACCTACAAGAACAGTTGGAAAAGCACAATACACACAACAAGGAACTGCAAATCACTCATGAGGCAGTCTTTTCGGAGATAAGTGAAAGAGCTGAAGGACGATATGGAAGAAACCAAAGAAGCTCAAAGCAACAAGTGGAAGAGAGCCAGACTTCAAAGAAAAAATTTAAGAAGTTGAAAAGCTGGAGAATTACTTAAGAACATTACAAAGGAAAAATATACTGGTCAAACAGTAGGCTAAAACTTTGGTAGACTTGGAAGGATCCATGAAATGAAACTAGGAGCTTCAAAATGAGCTGGTATCTCTAAACAAGCAAAATAATAAATGCCAAGATTTGAATAACTCAAAACCACTTGATAAATGAGCTTATTTAGTTGCTAATCTGGGACAAATACTGATTTTTTTAAGCAATTCTAGAACAACAACACCAGTCCATGAAAAAAACTCATGACGACTCATAGATTCACATGGTGTTATAAATAATTAAACTTACTTTTGGATTTTGTATGTTGCTTTTAAGACAGCTCATCTTTACAAATTCCATGAGCCATGTGTAGAAATGATTGGTTATTAGATTATTATCATTAATGTGAGTCTGTGTGTGTGCGTGTGAATGAGCTGGGGTGAGAGAGTGCGGGTGGTATGTTCTCCTTCCTGGGTGTGGCGAACATAATGGCAAAAGGTGAGAATGAAAAAAAACCTCAAAATTCTCTGGATTCTCAAGGTTCAGAAAAACTCATCCAATTTTCCCCTTAAGCCTTAAATCTTCAGAATATCATCCTTGAGTGGCGATTATCTCATTTTCATTCATTTGCATCTCATTGATATCGCCCCTTGCCCTGTTAATGTCGCATTTCTAATTCTCTTCTCCTCCAGTAAGCAATTCAACAATACAAAAACCCAACAGATAAAACGAAGAGGGTACTTGTCAATGTGTCACCTCAGCTTGCAGAGTTTCCGCACTGGCAATCTGCCTTCTCTTTACAGGCAACTGCTTCTTCTGAACAACATCCCTGCATGGTCACTATCCTCAACTCTTAGCATCAACAAACCAGTGGTTGCACCACATTATTGAGCCTGCCATCACACCAACTTGACCACCACTTCAGGTATTCAACACTTTACTTTGGAGCTGAGGGATACTCCTGACTTGCATGCTTCTGCCAGGTCACTTTGCACACAGTGACAGTCAGGCATCTCATAGATCCAGAAAGGATAACATGGAGATGGGCATCTTATGGGTCAGAGCTTGCTCATTAACACTCACTGACTTTGACATTCATTTAAAGGCATTCAGAGTTTGTGTGGTTTACATTGCTCTTTCGGGTGAACAAGGTCTTGCATGTTAAATGGCAGCCAGTCAAGTTAGCTTGCTTTCAGTAGAGAGGGAGAGACAGGCAGCTCGTGGAAATTATTGAAGAGGTCAATATATCAGACAGACATGGGTGGGCAAATCACTATGTGGCACCATGTATGTTGCCATCAGAGCTGCAGCATCTGCCAGCAGCTTACACAGCAACTACATTGTCTGTGCTTGAAGAAACTGGCAATGCATAAAAGTCAATGGGAAGAGTGCTTAATAGAGTTTGGGAGGACTACAGTCAATCAGTGGGCTATTATCACAGAGGCTCAATGGGGTTCGCCATTGTCAGGCAGGTACTTAGTGGTACAAGAGACAAGGAATCTGTGTCCTTTCAGTCAGAGGATTTGGCCCTGGTAAATCCTCCAAGTCAAGTACAAGCAGTTCAGGATTACTGGTTAGTCAGCCAGATTATATTCGTTCAGAGGATGGTTGGAATGGAAGGGGATTCTGGTCAGTCATGGAGGTTTAGGACAATAGTAAGGACAATCCACGGCATTTGTGGAAAACAGACTTCACTGCACTATACCACTGAGGGAATGGTCACTATGATAAGGGGCAGATGTGGATAGCTGGGGGGTCCTTCATAGTGAATAGGAGGGGCTGAGGAGATTTCAAACTTGGAGGGTAGATTCAAACAGTTCATGGAAAGGACAAATGGCTAACAATAAGAGCATGCGAATCTCCAGACCAAACTTCAGAGTGAGTGGGAGCAATAATTGTCAGCTGAACGGCCTCAACCATAACAGAGGGAGGCTGAAAGATCATCAGGGACAGCAAAATAAAAAGGAATGTGAAAAATGGAGGGAAATTGGTGCATCACAGGTGGAGTTTGCAAGTCACTCACAAATTTGGAATCTTGCCATATCACATTCAAAAGTCAACTGTACAAAACTTAAACAAGATGGCTGTGACCAAATGCAAAGTAAGTATAATGAGTTGCACTTGCTTTCTTCCGTGGCAGAGCTACCAACTTTGATGTTGAGGTCCTCCTAGTGGCAATTGCAGTAATCATGCCTTCGCTGATTAATTAATGCCACCCACCTGGCTTCAATTTGCACTTCATCAGCAGGTCAGTAAGTGTCAAAGAATGTAGTTTTCAAATGATGGCCCCAAGCAATCAGGAGCATTCCACTGTGCCCACTGACTGCTCGCTGCTGTTAGAAGCTCAACAAGTCTTAACACAACAAAAAAGCCAACTTGAAGTTCCTATTCAGCTACCACATTTCATAGCAAGTTCTGAGAGATAAGATACTGCAGCTGCCATATTCTTGCACTAAAATGTAAGTCTGCAAAGACATGGGCTGTAGTCTGCAAGAGGGAGGCTTTTCTTTTGGTTGGGGTTGTTGGGGTGGGGGGAGGGGTGCATGCAATCAATATCATTGTTTCTGACTTTCTCTACAGGAGCTAAAATGGAGTTTGCAGTCACAGGAATCCCACAGCTTTGCTGTTAATCAGAAGACAATGGAAAGGACGCTGGGAATAAGAAACCTTCAAACACCCCCACGAGAACAGAAACCTCCAACAGCTGCTGCATAGCATCCACAGGGAGAAGTAGCAGGTACAGACATCCAAACATCAGGAATTTAAGCCTTGCTCTATTTTTCAACTGTCTCAAAGAAATTACAAGTGACGATTAAAGGTCTGCTGGAAGAAGACTTTACTCACAACAACTGGGTGAGAAATCCAGCCCAATGGCCGTCAACATCACAGCTGCCCTGAAGTTTATGCCAGCAATCAGTGTTCCCGCTAATGTATTTTCTTCTACACAAAGGTCTGTACAAGACAGCAACATCCAGAGCAGAAAGTCATTGTTGCAATCGTGCTGGCTTGCCAATTGCCATGCAAGGAATGTCACCCAGCTATACATCTTAGAGGGAATGTTGCTAGTAGCTCGTTTCAGGGAGCAATTAGGGACTTTGTGTGGCACATTCCATCCTTCAATTGATTCGAGCAAGCAGCTTGTAACTGATGCCAATTTCGCCAGAGCACATTTCTTCATAAAGCAATGACAACCAAGCAGCTACAGCATGAGAATTCTCCACTATTGTTGGCTTACTCCCTAGGGTCAGGGCACTATCAATTACACCCACATTACTATGAGAGGGTGCTCTCACCAACCTGCAGTGTTTGTGAACAGAAAAGGCTTCCATTTCATGAATGTTCAAGTAATTTTTGATCATTGATGCTGAATTGTAGAGAGAACCTGGGAACTGGTGAGATGCTTTTTGGAGGGTTGGTGCAGATTTGATGGTCAAATGGACTGTATCTGTACTGTAGGGATTCTATGTCATGACTTTGTATATACTGTACTAGAGAACTCATGGGTGCCTACCTCCTTCCATGGGCCTCACCCATATAGAGATAGTTGATGGGAAATAAGGGCTAGCCTTTAAGAAACCCTCAGAATGATGGAGATTCAAGACGCCAAAATGTTCTGACTGTCACTACGGCCATTGTTGGAATGATTGTAAGCCTGAAAATGAGGTTTCAATGACTGGACTGCTCCAGCTGGCATTTGTAGCATAGCCCAGATAGAGTGTTGCACATCATTATGGTTTGCTGTACTGTTCACAATGTCCTGGATGAAAAAAATGGCATTGAGAGTAATCTTCTGAAAATGAAGATAAGGCAGATGATCTGGATATTAATTAAGAGATCTATCCAGACAGCAGGACAGGGAAATGAATTGTAAATACCCAAGATCCCAGAGACTATGTTATAAGTAACTGCTTCTTGAGCTCATTTTAACTTCATCTCATTGTTCACGATTTGCTGCTCATTTGACAAATAGGTTCTGCTTAGAGCAAAGGACATGCGAGCCTTGTTATTTTTGCAATACTTCACTTTTTGTGATCCTGAATAAATGTCTCATTATTCCTGTTAGTTTACGCATAATACCTTCAGATGACACTGCTTTAAAATGTCTACACATAAACTGCCCTGCATGACCATTAAGGAAAAAGCAGTAATCAATGAGAGAGTGCACTTGCAGTCCATGGTGCCAAAGGTTAGTAGCTCTTAAGGCATACATGACAATGTGACATCTGTGTACTGTACAGTGCAGTCCCCCATGAAAGCCACAAGGTGGACACAGGTGGTGCTTTTGAGGAAGGTGCTTTTGATACTTCCATCATCAGTAACCCTTCAATGTTCAGATTAGACGTTAAACTGTTAAGTTGCCTTGAAGTGTTTTGAACATTCTCTATGACAGCAAGAAACAATATTTTCTACAGCTTTCCTTGCAAGACCACAGCGTTGTGAGAGACAGTGGACAGGTAAGGTCCATTGAACATATTCCAACCTTGAATGTCAGCATAATCCCTTGACGGCACACACACAGGAATTACATTTCCCTCCAGCGATTTGTTGAATCATTGATGTTTCTACACTGTTGCTCATAAAGTGAGTGCAAGTATAGAATTATCTGTGCAGGCTATGGATATTCGTTGAGTCTCAGTGTTTACTACATCAACATGCAATGCCTAGACTGCAATCTTTAAAGTTATGGTTTAAAGATCCTGATATCTGAAGCAGTCTGTGTATAAGAGGTGAGCACTGTTTGAAAATTGCAATCTCTTACATCCTTGGGATATATAAAGAGCATGCTCATTTCTCACGTGGGTATAACTTAACTAGGTCTGACAATGAGAATTCAATACAATAGACATTGTCATAGTACAAGTGAAAATATATGAACAAAGATGACTAGTTATTTACAATAATATTTAACCAGGAGAAAGTGAGGACTGCAGATGCTGGAGTACCAGAGTTGAAAAATGTGGTGCTGGAAAAACACAGCAGGCCAGGCAGCATCCGAGGAGCAGGAGAATCGACGTTTCGGGCATAAGCCCTTCTTCAGGAAGGCTTATGCCCGAAACGTCGATTCTCCTGCTCCTCGGATGCTGCCTGGCCTGCTGTGTTTTTCCAGCACCACATTTTTCAACAATAATATTTAACCAGTAGCACATATGTGCCCTCAGTATATTTTCTTCTTCCTCTCCTTCCCACTATGTCTTCTGCAGCTAGGGTAGAGATGACCTACCCTGTTGACTTGGAGGATTGGCAGTGGCACCCTGGTGCTTTTGAGCCCAGAGGGTCCAGATCTATTGAGATTGTCTTGCCCAGATGCTGACTCACTCTCCTTGGCTTGAACTGCAGCAAGCTTTGGAATCGTAGGCAGAGGAGGTGGAGGGACAGAGCACCCATGGAATGAGAAGAAGCTTCTGGGTGCCCATGTGTGGGTCCTACCTCTGGGTGCCTACTGGCATCACCCTGGCTCCGAGAGGGAGGAGCATTTGGAGTGAGATTAAGGTGACTAGTATTTATTGCTCAAACACGATGTTGTGGATCTGGAGTCACATGTCAGCCAGAGCAGATAAAGGTGGCAGATTTCCTTCCCTAAAGTAGGTTAGTGAGCTAGATGGGTTTTTCCAAGGCAAAATATTTTTTCTTAAATCTACATTTCACCTGAGAGGAAATTTGACCATTGAGAACAAATCTTAATAGAACAAAAACCACAAAAATTTAGTGTTTGATGAAATGCTGTTTGACCAGCTTACTGATACTCAGTCAGGCATTTCCTGAACAAAATAGCATCATGCAGCATTAAGTGGGGCTGTAACCACAACACCTACATAGATGGTAAATTGAGAATGGCCAATGGCATGCGTTTGTCTTTCTTGAGTTGATCTTGCAGTGACAAGATTGCAATGTGAGTGTACTTCATCCAGTTATAATCTGAAATCTGGAGTTTTAAGGCTCTTATTGAATGTGTTTTCCAATATGAATGGAATCTATGTTCCATAACAGGTATATCTGAGGAACAGCATTCAGCCCATCATACTTCATTGTTCTAGAAAGATGCTTCATCATTCATTCTCTCATTCATTATTCCAATTGTTTAGAGTCACATTGTCATACAACACGGAAACAGACCTTTCCTATTCATATATATGTCCAAATATCTTTTAAATGCTGTAACTGTATCTGCATCTACCACTTCCTCTGGCTGTTCATTCCATATATGCACCACCCTCTGCCAGGTGGGATTTGAACCTGGGTCCCCAGGACAATACTGGACCTCTGGATTAATAGAGAATTTTTGCACAAGTCAAGTTAAGAAATGTGGGCTCATCCAGGATTTGAACCTGGGATCTCTCGCAAGTTTGCACAGAAGACCCAAAGCAAGAATCATACCCCCAGACCAACGAGCCACATGATTGCCTGAAATATCGATTTTTCTGCTCTTCGGATGCTGCCTGACCTGCTGTGCTTTTCCATCACCAATCTAATCTAGACTCTGGATTAATAGTCTAGTGAACAAAGAACAAAGAAGAACAAAGAACATTACAGCACAGGATCAGGTCCTTCAGCCCTCCAAGCCTGAGCTGATCCATATCCTCTATCTAAATCACCTGTCTATTTTCTAAGCATCTGTATCCCTTTGCTCCCTGCCCAATCATGAATCTGTCTCGATACATCTTAATTGATGCCTTCCTTCCCGTCCCTACCACCTTTGTTGGCAACGCATTCCAGGTACCTACCACCCTCTGCGTGAAGGACTTTCCACGAATATCTCCCCTAAACTTTTCCCCTCTCACTTTGAACTCATAACCCCTAGTAATTGAGTCCTCCACTCTGGGAAAAAATTTCTTGCTATCCACCTTATCTACACCTCTCATGATTTTGTAGTCCTCAATCAGGTGCCCCCTCAACTGCCTTCTTTCCAATGAAAATAATCCTAATCTACTCAACCTCTCCTCATAGCTAGCACCCTCCATACCGGGCAACATCCTGGTGAACCTCCTCTGCACCATCTCCAAAGCATCCACATTGTTTTGGTAATGCGGTGACCTGAACTGTACACTGCATTCCAAATGTGGCTGAACCAAAGTCTTGTACAGTTGTAACATGACCTGCCAACTCTTGTACTCATTACTCTGGCCGATGAAGGAAAGCATGTCGTATGCCTTCTTAACTGCTCTATTGACCTGTGTTGCCACCTTAAGGGGACAATGGACCTGAACACCCAGATCTCTCTGTACATCAATTTTCCTCAGGTCTTTTCCATTTACTGTATAGTTCGCTCTGGAATTGCATCTTCCAACATTCATCACCTCGCATTTGTCCAGATTGAACTCCATCTGCCATTTCTCTGCCCAACTCTCCAATCTATCCACAATATTCTCTGACAGTCCCCTTCACTATCTGCTACTCCACCAATCTTACTCTCATCTGTAAACTTGCTAATGAGGCAACCTACACCTTTCTCCAAATCATTTATGTATATCACAAACAACAGTGGTCCCAGCACGGATCCCTGTGGAACACCACTGGTCACAGGTCTCCATTTTGAGAAGCTCCCTTCCACAACAACTCTCTGTCTCCTGTTGCACAACCAGTTCTCTATCCATCTACCTAGAGCACCCTGGACCCCATGCAACTTCACCTTCTTCATCAGTCTACCATGGGAAACCTTTAATCCCTTCCTTCATCAAGCAACTTTGTCACCTCTTCAAAGAATTCTATTAGGTTTGTAAGACATGACCTTCCCTGCACAAACCATGCTGCTGTGGTTCTGTTCGCCGAGCTGGAAGTTTTTGTTGCAAACGTTTTGTCCCCTGTCTAGGTGACATCCTCAGTGCTTGGGAGCCTCCTGTGAAGCGCTTCTGTGGTGTTTCCTCCGGCATTTATAGTGGCCTGTCCCTGCCGCTTCCGGTTGTCAGTTTCAGCTGTCCGCTGTAGTGGCCGGTCCAAGTCGATGTGTTTGTTGATGGAGTTTGTGGATGAGTGCCATGCTTCTAAGAATTCCCTGGCTGTTCTTTGTTTGGCTTGCCCTATAATGGTAGTGTTGTCCCAGTCAAATTCATGTTGCTTGTCGTCTGCGTGTGTGGCTACTAGGGATAGCTGGTCGTGTCGTTTCGTGGCTAGTTGATGTTCGTGGATGCGGATCGTTAGCTGTCTTCCTGTTTGTCCTATATAGTGTTTTGTGCAGTCCTTGCATGGGATTTTGTACACTACATTAGTTTTGCTCATGCTGGGTATCGGGTCCTTCGTTCTGGTGAGTTGTTGTCTGAGTGTGGTTGTTGGTTTGTGTGCTGTTATAAGTCCTAGTGGTCGCAGTAGTCTGGCTGTCATTTCAGAGATGTTCTTGATGTATGGTAGTGTGGCTAGTCCTTTGGGTTGCGGCATGTCCTCGTTCCGTTGTCTTTCCCTTAGGCACCTAGACAGGGGACGAAACGTTTGCAACAAAAACTTCCAGCTCGGCGAACAGAACCACAGCAACGAGTACCCGAGCTACAAATCTTCTCACAAATTTTGAACAAACCATGCTGCCTATCACTGATAAGCCCATTTTCTTCCAAATGGGTATGTATCCTATCCCTTAGTATCTCCTCCAGTAGCTTCCCAACCACTGTCATCCGACGTAATTACCTGGATTATCCCTGTTACACTTCTTAAACAAGGGGACAACTTTAGCAATTCTCCAGTTCTCAGGGACCTCCCCCCGTTTTCAAGGATGCTGCAAAAATATCTGTTAAAGCCTCAGCTACTGATAGGACAACACAATAAAGAGAACATTGGAGAAATTGTCAATAGTTCATTCCTGTTTACCCCATACCCCTGGCACACCTGCCTGTTGTTCCCAGGCCCAACTCTGCTGGTTGACAATGTGATTATTGTCCAAAGACAGAGGCCGATCTAATGCCTGGGGAGAACAAATGTTTCGTTTCCTGAGTACCAGAGACCTGTGGTGTTTCTACCTCGACCAGCTATGGAGCTGTGTCACTGATCATCAGATTGTACTTCCGAGTCTGATGTAAATCATAAACTCAGTGAGGAAAAGGTCTGTGAGCTGCTGAGTTGTACAGATGAAAGTCTTGCCCGTGCATTTTCTCAGGACTCAATGGCTCCTTCTCAGTGATGGAAATGGAGCTGAGGGTCTCTGTCATTGGCCTCTTCCTTATGGAGGTTGCTTGGGTGCTTCTTCTACCTGTACAAGTGAAGTAGTTTGCTGGAGAATATATGTAAAACCTCATGCAGAATAAGGTTAAGTTAGCACTGGTAATTATGACAAAATAGGACTCTCAGGGTGAGTTGCCTAGCGGTGTCTCCCCATCACCATGAGCAGTCCTTTCCACCTCAGCCAACCTGACTGTCATCTCCTCATGAGGAGTGAGGCCTGATGTCTGGCAACCTCCCTCTCATGCTCCCACTGCCTATGTTGGACCTCTCAGCTATCCCTGCAGTGAGACAAAGGGAAGGATTGCACATAATGAAAGTGAATGCAAGGGCAGTTAGTTTTCATGCATGAAAGATAGTGAGGTTTACCCAGTGATTAAGTAGGAAATACAGAAGGCAGGAGGGTTAGTAGTTGCAGAGGATGTGATAGGTGGAAGCACTTGAGTAGACATGAGGCATGTGATATTGTCTTTGATCATTGGTGAGAGTTATGTACAATGGCAGTTTTCAAGTTAGTAATGGCTTTTTGGATATGAGGTAGCAAAGATGATGCCACTTATCCTAGCACAATTAATAAGATAGAATGTCTCAAGTGATTCCAACACTATAAAGGAAAGCAGTTAATAATAAAAACAGCCAAAAGACTGTGAAGAGATCCACAGGCTTTGGTTTATAAAGGTTTGAAGATAATGTTTTTTCAAGACTTTTCTGGGGCCATAATTAAGAAAAGGAAGACTTTTGATGATGTAATGAAAATGTAAGAGACTTAAATATTCAATATTCTCTGAGGTACCCAGCAGTGCTACGTTTTAATTAAGGGGGATCTGTCTACAACTTCAATTCGGCAGAAAAAGTAAGAAACAGAAATTCAGACTGTAGGAGTGAACAACGCAGTCTGAGAATTATTCACATTTGATAAAGCATATGTATTTTGATTAAAAGCACTTAACATTGACATCGTTCACATTTACATTGGTTGAGTAAGATCTCAGATTTCAGTTACTCAGGAAGGAGGGATGTTTTGAAACTTGAAAGGGTTCAGAAAAGATTTACAAGGATGTTGCCAGGTTGAAGGATTTGAGCTGAGGGAGATGCTGAATAGGTTGGGGTTGTTTTCCCTGGACCGTCGAAGGCTGAGGGTGACCTCAGAGATTTATAACATCATAAGGGGCATGGATGGGATGAATAGACAAGGTCTTTTCCTTGGGGTGGGGAGTCCAGAACCAGAGGGCATAGGTGTAAGGTGAGAGGGGAAAGGTATAAAAAGGACCTAAGGGGCAACTTTTTCACACAGAGGGTAGTACGTGTATGGAATGAGCTGCCAGAGGAAGTGGTGGAAGCTGGTACAGTTGCAATATTTAAAAGGCTTCTGGATGGGTATATGAATGGGAAGGGTTTAGAGGGATATGGGCCGGGTGCTGGCAAATGGGACTAGATTAAGTTGGGATATCTGGGCAGCATGGACTAGATGGACTGAAGAGTCTGTTTCCATGCTGTACATTCCTATTCTATAACCTTGGTCGATTTAAATAGAAACAATGTTCAAGCTCATGAAGAAAAGGCAGGAAGTTGAAATTAAGCCAGAAGGCTCAGAGAGCCAAATCAGACTTGATCAGCCAAACACCCTTCTTCTGCACTGATTCCACCAAGTCTCCAACACAAAGTTGTCCACAAGAAAAATCCTGTCCTCTTCTTTCAACAAAAGCAAATTCCTGTAGATTCTGAAAATCTGAAATAAAAGCAGAAATTGCAGGCAATATTTGATTTGATTCCATTTGATTTATTACTGTCACATGTATCAAGGTACAGTAAAAAGTATTGTCTTATGTGCTTTACAGATAAATCGTACTATTCAAGTGCATCAGGCTAACAGAACAGAGTGCAGGATATAATGTTACAGCTGCTGAGAGAGATTTTTTTTAAAGATTAGATTAGATTCCCTACAGTGTGAATCAAGCCTTTCAGCCCAACAAGTCCACACTGATCCTCCGAAGAGTAGCCCACTCAGACTCACTTCCCTCTGACTAATGCACCTAACACTACGGGCAATTTAGCATGGCCAGTTCACCTGACCTGCACATCTTTGGATTGTGGGAGGAAACCGGAGCACCCAGAGGAAACCCATGCAGACACGGGGAGAATGTGCAATCTCCACACAGACAGTTGCCCAAGGCTGGAATCAAACCTGGCACCCCAGTGCTGTGAGGTAGCAGTGCTAACCACTGAGCCACCGTGATCTGATCTGATCTGATCAACATTAACATTACAGAGGTCCACTCAAAAGTCTCATCACAGATCTGGCACCATTTTGAAGAGAAAAACAGAGTAAACATTTAATATATATTAGACTTGAAATATTAACTCTGATGCTCTCCTCAAAGATGCTGCCAAACCTGCTGAACCTTTTCTAGCTCTTTATGTTTTTATTCCACTCCTCTCACATTGGTAAACATTGCTCATCTTCAACATTTGTTGCGCTATTTTCCTCAAGTTTTAAAACCACTTGGCAAGGCAGTAGTCAAAAAGAGGAGGATGGGACTTTGGGGCTTCGAAATATATCTATGATCATACATAAAAGTGACATTTTGGTACACTTTATGCAACGAAAGGTCCTTTCTCTTCCTTTCCCTAATACCCCTTGATGATGTTACCTCAATGGCTACAGCCAAGCAAGAGGCAAGCTGTTTGTTCTCCTCTGACTGCACAGTGGCATGCGACTGACATCCTCTAGATTCTGGAGCCCATGAGCACATTGCTAAAGACTGTCCCATTTGCACCTGAGACAGGACAAGCAGCCATCAGGAGAGAAGGAAGAATGTGGGACTCAAGATGAGATTTGGCAGGGACAGGGGTGTGGGTGATTGATGGGGATCACAAGTCAAGAAGAGTGGAAGCGCTTTGACGAGGGTCCTAACTTCCATGCTCTCCATCTCCATCTTCCCTCTCATGGTCTACTTGTGCTTCCCTACTAGCTCTGAGCAGTAGTACTACACTTCGATGAGATGCTGAAAAGTGACTTACGTATGGCATCAGTACAAAGGCCTGAGTTGTCATGGCACAGATAGTAGAAATGGACTATTCTAACCTCTCTTCAATTGTGCACACTGCCTCAGGAAATGCTGATCAATATTTCATTAGTGCTCTTGTTCCACCAGAATAATTATCTTCATTGATTCCCATTACTCAGCATCCAAATCAGGTTGAGCAGATCTTCGAGTGCCTTTCACCTTCTTATAGGGACTTGTCAATGCTTTCTCTGTATCCACCAGCTGTTTCTGCTGACTTATGATCTGTGACTGCCCAACAATCTGGGTCTGGGTATGTGTATATGAACTGTTGGAGGAAACATGTGAGTTGTGTGACAACGCTGTGTGGAATGTTCTGAGGACTCTTCATCCTCCTCCTGAGCTGGGTCTCGATAGACACTTTCAGATAAGAAATAAAACTGATAAAGTGTTTAGTTTGCTTGTTGACATCAAGTCAACATGAGTCAGCGTGGATAAGTGAAATCCCATTCTACCAACAGGTAGCCTGAAGACCGTCATCTCTCCACTGCCAGGGGTCAGGCACTCTGCAACTCTGATGCTTGCCACCTTGGTCAGGGTGGACGACCATCCCTGAAATTCTGTGCTTTCCTTCAATACTTACTGGAGAAGAGGAGAATTGTGAGAAGCAAGAATCTCAACGTGCAGTATGGAATGACAAGAGATGGCTCAGAGAACTAGGGGCTAGGATTCGGGAATCATCCCTGTAATAACTGCTTGCTTTTTTGTAGTCTAGAATGCCTCTCTTCTTGTTTAAGATCTCTTTGTCAAGTGAAACTTCAACAGTAAAACGCAAATTGTCATTAACGTGCTTGTTCTACTCTGTCGGGAAACCTGGAAATGGAATGCTAATCCCATGGTTTGGTGAAAAAGTCAATGAAGAAAACATTTCTCAAACATCCAGGTTCCCTTCCCGCCCCATGGAAAGCCATTCAAGGTATTAGCATTCAGCCCATTATCTTTGTCTCATGTCTTGTCAGTGAAAAACATCATCAGATTTGACACAGTTCTAAAAAAGACAGCAGATGGGTTGATGAATTTAATTGGAGTTCTGAACGAAATTCCGCATCAAAAAGATTCCTATTCAGCAGATATTTTAACGTGAGAAGATTTTTTTTTACTGCTACATCATTCTGAAACCACCCAATTGAATAAATTAAGTTTTTTTTTAATTGTACGATTGTTTGAGAAGTGACTGTCTAAAATGCATCACAAGTTCAACATTTTTACATTCACTCCTCCTCAAATAATTCAAGGTAGAAGACCTGCCCAAAAACGTATAAATTTCATGGGATGTCTTAGCCTCCTCTGAAGAAAACCATTGGAATTGTGGGTTGGGACTATTGGTGATGATAAAAGGCTTCCAAATAGTTTGCATAAAATTAGAAATTGGTGTGAATCTAATTTTCTCAGCAAGTCAGCAATGCAATAAAAATACTTTTAAGAAAGATTTCAAGAATAAATGTTAATAGCTAAAACAGATGTACTGGAGTGGGGACAGATGTTAGCATGTTAACAATGTGAAAGTTGACTGTCTCCCTGTCTTCATGTATCTAGCTCAGAGATTAATGGAGGTAGACAACCAGTCTGCACGCAGGACGCATATCAGCAATGTCAATACAGAGGAACCTTGATTATCCGAATATCAATTATCCGAATTTCAGATTATCTGAAGAAGATCTCAAGATCCCAATAGAAACATTATATCAAAGAGGTTTTTTAACACTGATCTCATCTTTTGTTTACAATGATTAAAATTAAACCCAGCTTACTGAAATGTTGCTGAGGATGGGGGTGGATTGGGGGTTGGGGGAGGCAGTGGCAGACAGGAGGATGGGGGAAGGTGGGGGCAGCTGTGGGGGTGGTGGGGGGGGGCAGGCAGGGGCAGATGGTGTGGGGGGGGGAAACGGGGTCTCGTGCACAGGGAGTGGATTTAGCAAGTGCTCACTGTGTCAATCCCATTGAACTGTTTGGGTTCGGGGCTTGGAGGGGTGGGGGGGGGGGGAATGCGAGAAGCTTCAGCAGTACTGCAGGTCCCTTACACTTTGTTTCTCCTCAGAAACAAACCTTGAGACAGAGACAGGGAGCAAGGCAGGCAGAGCAAGGAAAAAAAAACTTCAGAAAACTCTGAGCCCCAGAGGAGAGGCATTGAATCAATTAACCAAATAATCAATTATCTGAACAAAATAGTGCCCACCCATCTCAGATAATCGAGGTTCCTCTGTATTTTCATGAAGCTGGAGTCTCCAATTTTATCTGCTTTGCTGGTTTTGCTGTGGACAACCTCACTTCCCAGGCCCCGGGATCCCATCAACTGAAAGAATGTCAGCTCATTTTCAAGAAAAGCATTTATAGCACTTCATGGATGAGCAGGAGAAACAAGAGAGCTTCTCCCCTTTCGCTGAGGCTCTGCACAACCCCCATCTGAACCACACTACCATCCAAACGTTAAAGAATAAAAACATGATCTGCACTCCTACCATGAGATTCCCAACACCGCTGATTGTTGGTTGAGCCTGCCTCCATGTAAGGATTAGATCTGACTTTTTGCTTCAGTGGCATTGTTCCAGAGGTCTCCCCGCCCACTAGAAACCAACCCTGTCAATAAAAGTTGTCCTCTGGCTGGAGAATAAGAAAAGATAAACTTCGTGCGTTAGAAGGAAACGCCAACTTCTGGTTTCTCATCACAAACACCAGTATTTCAATTATATAACCCAACTCTGCAAATATCCAGGCCTCACAGATCCATACTTCCACTTTAAAATGGCCATGTGGACACAAGATAGCCCTTCTTTCATTTAGCATTTGTGATTAATTCTGACGCCTGGGGGTACAAGGAGTTTGAAGTACTGGCATTGTAAGCATGCAGAATAGGAAGGCAAGTGATACGCTCCGAGAGACTTTTAAAAAGCTTCCCATGAGATTTGTCAATTTCAGGCACAAGCCAGTGAAATGTGCAGAAGAACAATGAAAAGGGACAGCAATTACAAGCTGGGTGTAAAGAGAAGCTAGTTTATATACACAGGCGTTCATGGAAATTGGTCTGCGCAGAATTTTATAGGAGTCTTTTTCTCCAAACATTACAGAATAACCACTTTAAAATCGCGAAGCAAGACCCTATCAATTCATAAACATTGTCTCAGCAAACTGTTATCTTCCCTCAAAATTAGGCAATGAACAGTATAATTTTATAGGCTTAGCTGCTGACAATTTGCTTGCGGAAAGCATCGTGACAATGCACAAACCAAATTTAGCCACTTTAGTTCAGTTATTCAGACAGAGTGGATGTCTAGACATATAAATGCCCATAGCTATAACCATAGCACCTGATGCCAGCACTGTGGTGTATGTCACAGTAGTGTTCCATGCTTTGTGCAGAGCAGTACATGAGCTTTTAACTTGTGTTGATTCTTTGGTGATTCATTCGAGGGGGTGAGTTACCAAGCAGAGGTCAGAAGCTTCCTCACAAAATAAGGAAGAAATAAGAACCAAGAGTTCTCAAGGACAACTAGGGATAAGCAATAAAAGCTGGCCCAGGCAGTGTCTCATGAGCAAATAAAAAAAGCAAGCTGATGTAGCTACAGTTGTACATCTCCTAGGAGTTAATGCAAAAGGATTGCAAGAAGATGGCCTGCACGTACAGCCAAATAGTTGTTCAAAGCCAAAGAAAATAGACAGTAACATAAAGAACTTCAAAAAATGGAAGGGATCAAAAGTACGCATTTGATTTAGCATTGGGAATACTTGATTGTATTTTATATCTTAACTGTGCTGCATGATTAATTTTTCTTAAATCTTTCTCCAGTTTTAAGTAATTCTTTCTGGGATTGTGGAGGAGTGCAGTATGAGAAAGAGTTAGAGTTTTCCAAATCTCAGATTAGTCAGTTTTTAAATCCAGTATCAACACTGCAGATAAAGCTGAGTTAAAACATTCTGAACATTGAAAGAATTAAAGCAGATACTAATTTTGCTGAATGTGAATTATTGTCCGACATTTTAAGGAAAGCATCAGTGTCTTGTATTTTGTCATATTTAGACTTAATAGGACCACTAAGGGTAAACACACAGTACATTTATATGTCTTAAAGCACTCAATATTCATTGGAAGACTGGAATCCCTCTCATGACTACAGTCTGAACTACCATTACAGTACTTAGACATTAAATGGCATCTGCAACATCATGTTGAGTCCACAAGTGTGCCAAAGATATACATCTCCATTTCTTTGTTGGAAAGAATGGGCTCCAAGATCAGTATAAAATACTGGACCAAGTTGGTCTTACCCTTTGGTACTTGCCGCAGACTTTCTATAATGCTTTCAAAAGCACAAAGCATACTGTTCCACACACCCTGTATTCTGTTCTTAATATATGCAGTATGGCAGTGGCAAATATTTGTACATATTTCTGGGTAGCAAATGACTAAGTGAAAGGCTGATTTTGGATTTGGAAACTCAGTGAAATGCAATTGAACTTTGACCCCACTATATAGAAAACAGTCATAAAACCATCCTAAGAATCATTTGACATTTTGACAGCCAATGTTACTTTTGTGCTATCTATCTTGGGGTGAAAAATTGCCTATCATTATCTTGCTATTTACATATATCTCTGAACTGTATCTAGATCATAATCACAACTGTTTGATAGCTTAAAACATAGCCTAAAAACTGTATTGTCTCCCTTCCTATTCCTTAAGTACACCCACATTGATTTTATACAACTGCCACAGCATTTTATTCTAGCATTGTGATAGGATCCTTTGTGTTGTTACACCTTTCTTTTTACTTCCTTGTCTCCTGAAAATGTTATCACAAACATTCATTACCCCTTCTGTCCAAATCTCAGTTAAAGCTTCTGTATCATTTTCCATAGTCATAACTTCTAACTGTACAAGTTTGGTTTGATCATGCGTGTTCACATACTCCAATTTTTTTCAACAATGTAATCTGATAAAAATTAGTAAAGAGTTTTGCCTTGCACTGATCAGGACATACAGAAAAATACCAAATTTCAATTGATCACAACAATTTATACTAAAGGAGAAATGGGTGCTGATTAGCTGGTGCATTGAGTCTAACGGCAGAAGTGTTACCATGGAGAAAGAAACAGGGTGGTACAAGGTCCTCAATCTCATGAGGCTGTGGAGAGGGCAAACTCTGCATGATACCCAGTCCCACTTTTGAATCTTATATGTTTCTGAACAGTGACAGGAGGTTGTTTAGCATGCCAGCCAGTGTGCCCAGCATTTCAGTGTCCATGTCGATCAAAGTCCTCATCTATGTCCCTCACCTATGATATTGTCCTCTGGTGAGTTGATCATTAAGCATCCTTGCCTAAGATCTGGCTGCAGCCCACTCATGCCTGGGGACCCTGGATTCAAATCTGCTATGGCAATTGATTGAATTTGAAATCAAAAATCTGGAATTAAGAGTCTAATGATGATTATGAAACCATTGTCAATTATTGGATAAATCCATCTGGTTTACTAATGTCCTTGAGGGAAGGAAATTCTTACCTGGTATGGACTACATTTGACTCCAGACCCTCAGCAATGTGATTGAATCTTCACTGTAGTAAGGACTGGGCAATAAATGCTGGTCTAGACATTGTTGCCCACAATCCTGTGAATGAATTTTTAAAACACTCAGTTATATGGTCTGTCTCAAGATATGTCCAGACACATTGTCGAAGGAACATTTTGAGCCTTATAGGGGTTCAAGAAAATCAAAATTACCTCGACAGAAGGAAATTACTTGTCAGATTCTGAGGTTGATCTATCACAAAATATAAAGAAACATACCATTGTTTTTAATGGGGATCTGGGAAGCATGGTAAAGCTCTCTGTCAAATTGAAAATCAAGGATGAGAATCAAACAAAATGTTACAAAGCAAATTCAGTGCTTTATGTAGTCAGATAAAAGGTCAAGGTAGAACTAGAGAGGCTGGTTAAGTCCTTGAACATGCAAATATGTGTGATTGGGCCATGTCTATCATATCAGTAATGAAAAAAGATGGATCAGGATGCATCTGCTGTAATTTTAAGGTCACTCTTAATGCAATGCCGTGTGCTGAGTAATATTCTTTACCATTAATCAATGACCTGTTTGCTGGACTAGTTTAGCTTTTCAGTAAAATTGACCTTAGTCAACCCTATCTCCAGATGGATGTAGATTATGATTTGATGGCTGTAACACATCAGGATTACTCTAACATAAGGGTCTTCCATTTGGAGCCACACATTCACCTGCATCATTCCCACATATCTTAAATCAGATTTTCAGTGGATTGGAAGGAGTTGATATTTTAGTGATGGGAAAAAATGACAAAGAGCTTCTTCATAAGTTTGATACCACTTTGGAGAGACTTGAAGATTGTGGCCCAAGAGTAAGAAGAGACAAATATGATTTTTTTTAAGTCTTCCATCAAATATTTAAGCCACATCATTGATGCTAAGGGACTGTACAAGTCACCCTTAAAAGTAAAAGCCATAACTGAAGCACTAACACCTAAAAATGTAAACTATCATTTTTGGACTTGCTAAATTAAAATGGCAAGTTTGTCCCAAATCTTGCAACTGTTGCTCAATTTATTGCACTAAAACATGAATTGGAAATGCGAAGATTAAAGTGAAAGAGTCTTTACGCAAGCTAAAGAGGTCTTATTAAAGTCAGAAATCCTGACCCCTTTTGAAGCAAAGTTACCATTGTAACTAGCATCTCTCTTTGGAGTTAGATTAATCATTTCTCACATGTTACTCAATTATGAAGGGAAGCCAATAGCTTTGCACCAAGATCATTAAACAAAAACAGAAATGAACTATACACAGAGAAAGAAATGTTTGGCATAATGTTTGGCTTTAGATGATTTCATCAATACCTGCATAGTTGGAAATTTACCCTAATAACAGACTCCAAACCACAATATTTGGGCCTCATACAGGAATACCTTATCTAGCAGTGAGCCATATACAAAGGTGGGCATTGTTGTTATCAGCTCGACTCATACAATTAAATATTAGCAATCATACTTACATGGGAATTCTGATGGGCTCCCTATCTTTGCCCAATGAGTCAAACTACAAACAGACCTTATATTTAAAACAAGTAGCAAACTCTCTAGCAACAGAGGGCCAATTAAGAAGGCAACTAGGAATGATCTACTGTTTTAAAAGTGATAGACATGGTACTTTGTGGCAAGGTCAGCGGAACAAGCCCAGAATTGAAACTACATGACACACAAAAACTAGAACTATCCATACAAGCAGGATGTCTCCTATGGGGATTGAAGGTTACCATTCCACCGCAGCTAAGGAGGCGTGTGTTATGTCATATACAAGACCATTGATGTGGTTTTGCCAGAATGAAGAGAATGAAGATAGCCAGAAGTTATTTTTGGCGGCCAGCATTCAACTCCAAATTTGAGGAGAAGGCAGGAATATGAGGAGCTTACATAAGACTTTGCAACCTACCTTCATTAGTGCCATTACTATTCCAGCGTAACAGCTAGAAAGGCCATAGCAAAAAATCCAAATTGACTTTATAAACCTTTTGAAGAACAAATGCTTTCATAGTGGTTGATGTAAATACTAATGGCCTGAAGTTGCCATCATGAAGACAGCACCTTCAAACAAAACCATTGAAGGATTGAGGGAGGTCCTTGTGCCATTTGGTTACCTTGAGCAACTTGTAAATGATAATGGTCCACATTTTACATCACAAGAGTTTACAGACTATCTGAAGCAGAATAGAATTCAACATATCCAATCAGCTCCTGGTAATCCAGCCACAAATGGTTTGACAGAAAAGTTCAGACAGTGAAACATTCCTTAAAGGTAAGTTGAGAACAAGGTTCACTAACCAAAAGACTGAGCCAACTTCTGTTAACATATTGGAACACAACCCACTCAACAACTCAAAGTTCTCCAGCATTGCTCATGGTAAAGCATCAGTTGTGGATGGTATTTGATTTGCTGAGACCACCCATGACAAAAGGAAACAACCAAATCAGGTTTTTTTAATGAGAGACCAAGGAAACAAATGTCACATTTTCCAAAGTATGGCTGAGGAATTACACCACTGGGGAGTGGGGATGGGACATGATTGAGATACATAAGATTATGAGGGCAGGATGAATAGAGCAGCTTTTAAGGGTATAGTTTTAGGACAAGGGACAGGAGATTCAGAGGGTATTTAAGAGAAAAGCTTTTTCACTCAGCAGGTGGTTGGAACCTGGAATGCACTGCCTGAGAAGGTAGTGGAGGCCGGAAAACCTACAACCTTTAAAAAATATTTGGATGAGCACTTCAAATATCATAACATTCAAGGATATGGGACAAGTTATGGAAATTTAGATTAGTGTGCCTATAATGGAAAATTAACAAAATTAACATTTACACTGAAATCCATTTACTCTGAAATCTGAAAGAGAATGCTTTACTAAATTTAAAACTTTTCTGACACTTTGCATCTTTGCTGAAGTCTGCAGCCGAGGGACAGCTTGTCTCTGCGGAACTTTGTAAACATTCAAACTGGCCTTGTGAGCAGTCGATTTCCGATTTGAGCAAGGAAAACATGAAGACAGTTATGTCCACAGCAAAGGAATGGAAAAAACAAGGACTCGAATGTTCCCAACCTTTGTCCTTGAGTGGGTGATAAGAATGGTATAAGAAGAATATGTTAATCTGGTTCAAAGCCCTTACACGAGGCATTTCTGCCAAGTGCTTTGGCCCTGCATGCAGTTTTTAATAAAGCTTTTTCTTTGCTCTTGCTAGCATCTGAGTCAAGTCAGATCAATTTCCACGATAGTAGACTTGGGGGCTTGTCCGGGATCCAGAGACTGGGTGAGATTCTGAGGATTCCCAAGAGGTGCAGGCACCAGCGCCTTGAAGGTCTTTCACTTCATCTCGAATGCTGAATTGGGCCGTTTGTGTGAGAGGACTGGGAATCTGTGGATCGCCCCAGCGCCGGCGTCTGAACTGAATAGGATCGGGATAAGAGTCGTGGCTTAAGTAATCCTACATAGAGACCCATCCTAAGAGAATAAATGAATCAGGAAGAGAGTTCAGTGAACTCTCACACGGTATTCGTGCAAAACTCAAGGGAAAGGATTGCCATCACTAGAGTGGTTAAGAGACAGCAAGTTTAAGGGTGGTTTTAGACTTGGAACCACCACTGGCTGAGTAGGACTCGCCAAAGACTTACCAGGTACATGGTTTCTTGGTTTACAAAAACCAAGGCATTGAGGTGGATGCGCCCAATGCAAGTGGGGACGTCCAGAGGTAAAAACAAGTCAAAGCGAAAAAAGATAACGGTACCACGACAGAGAGAGAGAGTTGAACACTTTTCCAGTAACACTGAAAATGGGCTCCAGCCAGAGCAAACAAAAAGAGGGCCCACAGAGGAATTGGAATGGTCAACCAAAAATACAGTACATGTTGAATAAATACGGCCCAGAGTCTGTAAAGCAGTTAGAATTGTGGATTAAGGAATGTGGTTTTCCGGAGGGAGGAAGTAAAAGGCAGTTGGAAGTATTGAGGTCGAGGTTGGAGGAGAGAGAGAAGGAGAAACGGAAGTGGAAAATAGAACCTGTGAATTGGAGTGCTTACAACATGTGGAAGGCTGAGGCTGATATTAGGGAAAGGAAATCTCAAGTAAAAGACAGATCAAATTTGTCATACAAACACTAGAGCACACACAGATGCATGTGGAAACAACCTAACGAAGCTGTACAGTTTCTTAAGTCTGTTCCAGATCTTGACCTTGATGACTGCCCTCCGAGACCTGCAGCCCCCACTACGTGATCCGCCTGGCAAAGATTCCAAGTCAGCGGCTGCCGCCTCAGGGTCTGATGGATCACTGGTAGCAAATCGTACCCCCAACCAATTGAAGCAAGGAGCCCAAAATGACAATGGCCTCTCCGAGACGGAAAGGCATCCAGGATCTGTCTGTAATCACCCCACAATGGATGATGAGTCAGACGGTGAGGATTTTGGCGTACGATCATCTAACCAGGTAGTTCTGCAAGCACCAATGGTTGAAGTTGCAGGTCCAGATGGGCATCCAGTGCTGGTCCACAAACCATGGACCATGAAGGATTTGGAAAGTGCCTATGGGCAGTTGCCTGACCCACGCGAGGTTGGAGGTAATAAGTTCGCCGAAGAAGTGACAAAGTTCTGTACCGAGTTCCATCCCACATCACATGAGATGAGACATCTCCTGGGACAAAGACTGGGCGCCGATGTCACCAAAATCAAGTATAGATGGCTAGCCGTAAATGTCCATGCCAGATCAACCGACCCGCAAACAGAAGAGAATGGAGACTTTAATGCTTTTGTTGCAGCGCTGGCGACCGCCTGTCGGGAGGCATTCCCAGTGTGAATGGACATGACCAAAATAGCAATGGGTAAACAACAAGAAGGTGAGACAGTGTCCCAGTACCTTACATGCCTCACTGAAGTCCATAACGCCCATAGTGGACTGAGACCACCCGATGACATAACGGCGGCAGAAATCACGCCGTATGAAGCACACCTGAGGAACAGCTCCATCGATGGAATGAAAGACGAAATAGCGAAAAAGATAAAGGACATATGTATGGGACACGGGAAAGTTGAACTTGATAGAACAGCACGCGATACATGCTGAAAAATTGCTTACCCAAGAGAAGGATGAGTGGAAACTAAAGATGGAACAGCAAGCACTTAAAGCTCAACGTACTAAGAGACAAATGGTCACCCATCCATTGGAGGGAGGTGCTGCGCGAAAAGACAGAGGCAGAGGTGGAGGTCGTGGAAGAGGAAGAGGAAGGGTCGCAGAAGAGGCGCGGGCAGAGGTATATCTGGTGGGTGCTTTGTTTGTGGAGCAATGGACCACTGGGTGAGACGGTGCCCACACAGACAGCCTCAATCAGCCCTGGAGGCTGAACAACAGGGTGACTGACAGGGGAAGACTGAGGTGGAGGTGGGCAGCCCGCAAGGTACAGGTAAGCCTCTTTCCTTTATGCTTGGCAACGAAGACTCACTTATGCTAATCTCTTCTACTAACCTTACGGGCACTGAGACATGTCCCACCTCTATGTTGAGCGCTGAGATTGTGAAGTGTGGACAGTATGTTCAATATCACAATGCGTATAAGTCGATGCCCACCTCTATGTTATATGTGGAAAGTACACCAGTTATCTTTTTGGTAGATACAGGAGCAACATACTCAGTCCTTAAATTAAGTCAGTTTAGACAAGCGACACAACTATAGATGATTGGAAGGTTCCTGAACACAATGGGTGCATCAGAAGTCGTGGTGCGAGAGAGATTTTCCGCACCCCTGTTGTGCGAAACGAGCAATGGGGAAACATTCCAATTCTCATTTTTGTTATCGGACTTCTGTCCTTTAAATCTAATGGGTTGGGATCTCAGAGGGAGACTGGGGTTGGGTTTGCTCAATACCCCGACGGGCTTGCAAGTAATTCACAAGGAAGATTTACCTTGCAGGCTGTAAAATACAACCCATGACCTCTGATGTATGTCTATGAGTGGCGATTAAGCCAGACAGCAATAAGTTCAATGAGTGATTCACTCGCCCTGGAAGCAAGTAACCATGTTAATCCTATTAACACTGATTTTCTTATTGGGTACATGCTGCACTGCACAGCACACATACACCACGATGGCCCTGACGAATCGTATGAGAAGGATTGGTTTAGGAGATTGGTTAAACCAGATCAGTTGTTATTGTGTGAATTTTATTGGAATGATCACGGGTGTGCAGTCAGTGTGAACTTATCTGAAGTATCTGTAATAGCTAATAGGCCCTATCTTTTTTGTTGTGGAAGGCTTTTTTCCTCACGTGTCACTGGCGAAGGCGTCTAGCGACAGGTGGCAGGATTTAGGACCATGGGTGCGAAAGGCACAAAGAACGGAAGGTTGGGTCTTCAGGGACGATGTGGGTATCTGGTTCACTGCAGATATGCGAACATATAGGAAGAAACTAAATTGGCTAACTCAGGCAGATAGGGCAGTCGAGGTAAACCCCACTAGCCCTGAAGAGCCTAGGAGGGTAGTCTGGTGGTTCCCTAAGGTAGAAGACTCAGACCCAAGATTAAAAACGGTCCCTACTGAGTTGTGGGCAAAGGGCAAACATGATGTGGGGCTCATATGGGGCTGTGAACCCATAAGGATAGCCCCGAAGTCTGAGTATCATCCTTGCAGAGCACAATACCCGTTAAAACCGGGTATTAGATTTTTTTTTGAGTGGGAGCAGCAGCGGAGGTAAGGCAAACCAGGAAGGCTACAGCTAAAGTAAGGGAGATTTTTAAAAATTACTTACCAGCAGTGGCCAGAGGTGTTTTCCCTCCACAGAAGGAGCGGGAGCAGCTGTGGAAGAGATGTGGACCAGAAGGGCTGCCGGGAAGGAAAGTAAGTGATCATATATATTAGCAAGGCAGCTAAACCCGAGGCACTACAAGTGTAGTATCTCCCACCGGCCCTTCTCCTCTAACCAAGTTAATAAGGTACGATTCATTTCTAAACTTCCTTTATTGAATATAAGTTTATTGCTTGATTTTATAGCAATTGAATTAAGCTTTTTTGTTTAGTATTGTGTGGGCATTCAGATAAGTGGGGTATGGATGCTTGGGCAGTTGCTTGCTCCTCTTGCAGAATGTGGCAGGTGAGGGACATGACTATGTCTCCGATGGCTACATCTGCGGGAAGTGCACCCAACTCCAGCTCCTTAAAAACCGTGTTAGGGAATTGGAGCTGGAGCTGGATGAACTGCAGATCATTCGGGAGGCTGAGGGGGTAATTGAGAGGAGTTACCGGCAGTTGGTCACTCCTGAGGCTCAGGATAAGGATAGATGGGTTACAGTCAGGGGAAGGAAAGGGGACAGACAGACAGTGCAGGGTTCCCCCATGGACTTTCCCCTCAGCAATAAGTATACCGTTTTGGATACTTCTGGGGGGGATGACCTACCAGAGGAAAGCCACAGTTCTCTGGCACTGAGTCTGACACTGTGGCCCAGAAGGGAAGGGGGCAGAACAGAAAAGCGCTAGTGGTAGGAGACTCGATTGTTAGGAAAATTGACAGGAGATTTTGTGGTCAGGATCGGAATTCCCAGGAGGTTTGTTGCCTCCCTGGTGCCAGGGTCCGTGACATCTCAGATCGGTTGTGTAAGATTCTGAAAGGGGAGGGCGAACAGCCAGAAATCGTGTTACATATTGGCACCAATGATATAGCCAGGAAAAGGATTGAGGATATAAAAAGTGATTTCAGGGAGTTAGGGTGGAAGCTGCAGAGCAGGACGAACAGAGTAGAATTCTCGGGTTTACTACCGGTGCCACGAGATAGAGAGGCGAGGAACAGGGAGCGGGTGCAGCTTAACATGTGGCTGTGCAGCTAGTGTAGGAGGGAGGGCTTCAGATATGTAGATAATTGGGATGCCTTCTGGGGAAGGTGAAACCTGTACATGAAGGATGGGTTGCACCTGAACTGGAAAGAGACCAATGTCCTGGGTGGAAGGTTTGCTCGAGTTGTTCAGGAGGGTTTAAACTAATACGGCAGGTGGGTGGGAACCTGAGCTATATACCGGAGGTGAGAGTTGATGGAGATGAGGCAATAGCAAGAGGTAGCGCAGCCAGTAGGAAGGAATTTCCTGGGAAAGAACCAAGGGATCGGTTAAAGTGTGTTTGCTTTAATGCAAGGAGTATGAGGAATAAAAGTGATGAGTTTAGAGCATGGCTCAGTACCTGGTGCTATGATGTTGTGGCCATAACAGAGACGTTGGTTTCTCAGGGGCAAAAATGGTTGCTGGATGTTCCAGGGTTTAGAACATTTAAAAAGAATAGGGAGGGGGGAAAAAGAGGAGGGGGTGTAGCACTGCTAAACAGAGACGGTATCACAACTACAGAAGTTACCATTGTCGAGGAGGGTCTGCCTACTGAGTCAGTATGGGTGGAAATTCGGAACAGTAAGGGAACAGTCACCTCATTAGGGGTTTACTACAGGCCCCCCAATAGCAGCAGGGAGATTGAAGAAAGCATAGGTTGGCAGATTTTGGAAAAGTGTGCTTGTAGTAGGGTTGTTGTAATGGGTGACTTTAACTTTCCCAATATTGATGGGAACCTCCTTCGAGCAGATGGTTTGGAAGGAGCTGTTTTTGTAAGGTGTGTTCAGGAGGGTTTCCTAACTCAGTACGTTGACAGGCCGACGAGGGGAGAGGCCATTTTGGATTTGGTGCTCGGCAATGAGCCGGGGCAGGTGTCAGATCTTGCGGTGGGAGAGCATTTTGGGGATAGTGACCACAACTGCCTCACATTCTACAAAGCTATGGAGAAGGAGAGAAGCAGGCACAATGGGAGGATACTTAATTGGGGAAAAGGAAACTATGATGCTATCAGATGTGCATTGGGAAGCATGGACTGGGAGCAATTGTTCCATGGAAAGGGCACTATAGACGTGTGGAGACTGTTTAAGGAACAGTTGATGTGAGTGATGCACAAATGTGTTCCTCTGAGACAGGCAAGAAGAGGTAAGATAAAGGAACCTTGGATGACGAGAGCGGAGGAGCTTCTCATCAAAAGAAGCGGCACGGTGGCACAGTGGTTAGCACTGCTGCCTCACAGCGCCAGGGACCCGGGTTCAATTCCTGCCTCGGGCGACTGACTGTGTGGAGTTTGCACGTTCTCCCCGTGTCTGTGTGGGTTTCCTCCGGGTGCTCCGGTTTCCTCCCACAGTCCAAAGATGTGCAGGTAAGGTGAATTGGCCATGCTAAATTGCCCATAGTGTTAGGTAAGGGGTAAATGTAGGGGTATGGGTGGGTTGCGCTTCGGCAGGTCGGTGTGGACTTGTTGGGCCGAAGGGCCTGTTTCCACACTGTAATGTAATGTAATGTAAAAAAAAAAGAAGGCAGCTTACGTAAGGTGGAGGAAGCAAGGGTCTTGCTCAGCTCTAGAGGATTACAAGCAGGCGAGGAAGGAGCTCAAAAATGGTCTGAGGAGAGCCAGAAGGGGGCACAAAAAAGGCTTGGCAGGAAGGATTAGGGAGAATCCAAAGGCATTTTACACGTATGTGAGGAATAAGAGAATGATCAAAGAAAGAGTAGGGCTGATCAGGGATAGCATAGGGAACTTGTGTATAGAGTCTGAGCAGGTAGGGAAAGTCCTAAATGAGTTTTTTGCTTCTGTGTTTACTAAATAAAAGGACCTTGTAGTGAATGAAACCATTGGGAAGCAGGTAAGGATGCTGGAATGGATAGAGATTGAGGAAGCTGATGTATTGAAACTTTTGACAAACATTAAGATTGACAAGTCACCAGGGCCAGACTAGATTTGTCCTCGGCTCTCCACCGGAGTCGTACCGAGGACTGGAGGGAGGCAAATGTAATTCCTCTCTTCAAGAAAGGAAATAGGGAAATCCCCAGCAATTACAGACCAGTCACTCTCACAGCTGTTGTCTGCAAGGTGTTAGAAAGGATTCTGAGGGATAGGATTTATGACCATCTAGAAGACATGGCTTGATTAAAGGCAGTCAGCACGGCTTTGTGAGGGGCAGGTCATGCCTCACAAATCTTATTGAGTTCTTTGAGGATGTTACTAGACAAGTTGATGAGGGTCGAGCGGTGGATGTTGTGTATATGGATTTCAGTAAGGCATTTGATAAGGTTCCCATGGTAGGCTCGTTCAGAAGGTGAGGAGGAATGGGATTCAGGGAAATTTAGCTGTCTGGATACAGAATTGGCTGGTCGACAGAAGACAGCGAGTGATAGTGGAAGGAAAGTATTCTGCCTGGAAGTCAGTGGTGAGTGGTGTTTCACAGGGCTCTGTTCTTGGGCCTCTACTCTTTGTAATTTTTAATAATGACTTGGATGAGAGGATTGAAGGATGGGTCAGCAAGTTTGCAGACGACACAAAGGTTGGAGGTGTCGTTGACAGTATAGAGGACTGATGTAGGCTCCAGCGTGACATTGACAGAATGCAGAGATGGGCTGAGAGGTGGCAGATGGAGTTCAACCTGGATAAATGCGAAGTGATGCATTTTGGAAGGTTGAACTTGAAAGTTGAGTACAGGATTAAAGACAGGATTCTTGGCAGTGTGGAGGAACAGCGGGATCTGGGTATGCAGGTACATAGATCCTTTAAAATTACCACCCAGATGGACAGGGTTGTTAAGAAAGCATATGGTGTTTTGGCTTTCATTAACAGGGGGATTGAGTTTAAAAGCCGTGAGATCTTGTTGCAGCTCTATAAAACTTTGGTTAGACTGCTCTTGGAATACTGTGTCCAGTTCTGGTTGCCCTATTATAGGAAAGATGTGGATGCTTTGGAGAGGGTTCAGAGAAGGTTTACCAAGATGCTGCCTGGACTGGAGGGCTTATCTTACAAAGAGAGGTTGACTGAGCTCGGACTTTTTTCATTGGAAAAAAGAAGGAAGAGAGGGGACCTAATTGAGGTGTACAAGATAATGAGAGGCATAGATAGAGTTGATAGCCAGAAACTTTTTCCCAGGGCAGAAATTGTTAACACGAGGGGTTATAGTTTTAAGCTGTTTGGCGGAAAGTATAGAGGGGATGTCAGACGCGGGTTCTTACGCAGAGAGTTGTGAGAGCATGGAATGCATTGCCAGCAACAGTTGTGGAAGCGAGGTCATTGGGGATATTTAAGAGACTGTTGGACATGATTATGGTCACAGAAATTTTAGAGTTTGTACATTAGGTTAACCTCATATGAGGATCGATGGTCGGCACAACATCGTGGGCTGAAGGGCCTGTTCTGTGCTGTACTGTTCTATGTTCTATGTTTCAGAAGGAATTACTCCAGTCTTTGAATCCCTCCTAAAGGCTGGAGTGATAATCCCCTGTGAGAACTCACTGGTGAGAACCCCCATTTTTCCAATCAAAAAAGCAAAGTGACAGCAGATTCAGAGGGGATTTGAGAGAAAACCTTTTTCACTCAACATGTGGTTGGAACCTGGAATGCACTGCCTGAGAAGGTAGTGGAGGCCAGAAAATCTACAACCTTTAAAAGATATTTGGATGAGCACTTCAAATATCATAACATTCAAGGGTATGGGACAAGTTATGGAAATTGAGATTAGAGTGCCTTTCGTGCTGGTTAAGGTAGTGCAGACTTGATGGGCCAAAGGGCCTTTTCTGTGCGCCATGAATCTATAAACTGCAGGCAACTAATATAGTTGTGACATCATATGGCAGGGTCAATCTCTCATTTCATTGATGCCTAAGGTATAATCTTTTGATATATCAGTTATCTTTTTATCATAGAATCCCTACTGTGTGGAAACAGTCCATTTGGCCCAACAAGTCCACACTAACCCTCCAAAGAGAAACCACCCAGACTTATTCCCCTAATCTACACATCTCAGGATACTATGGGCAATTTAGCTCGGCCAATCCACCTAACCTGCACATCTTTGGATTGTGGGAGGAAAGCGGAGCAAACCTACACAGACACAGGGAGAATGTGCAAACTCCACACAGAGAGTTGCCCAAGGCTGGGATCGAACCCAGGTCCCTGAGCCATTGTGCTGCCCCACCATGCTGACATTATTCAGTAGACCTTTTGATGTAATACATCTTTTCAGAAAACCAACTATTGCCAATCCATTTCTGCAGACCAGGGTTCAGGTCCTGTTTTTTTCTTTAAAAAAAATGCCTACTTTAAAAGCTCCCTGGGCATGTTAGTTTATTGGTCATGATTTATGTAGTGCAATTTAACAGAAGTGTTTTTCTGTAATTGCAACCGTGAGGAATAAAATGCATTGTCTTGACATCAGGCTAAAGTTTCTTCTGCGATACTTCTTCCTGAACTGTGATTATTAGGAAGGGTGATAAGCAAATCTTTCAGACCTATAAAAAGTCCTAATTAGTGATTTTTTTTCAGATTACGCTAAATTGTTCAAAACACAAAGACAACATTCAGGAATGAATGCCTCACCAAAGCTGAATAATTAGATTTCAATGAGCAATTTATTAGGAAGGAAAGCTACTTTGGAATTAATAAACTGGGGGGCAAGTATTTTAAATATAACGCACTTCTTCCTCATTAATTTTATTACTGTGCTTTGATCCTTGAAACTACTATTTTGGGATGTCCTTTATACCGGATCGTCCCAACTGAAATGAACTTGGCTAATACATCAACAAAAGGATATCATACACAATGGAGAAGGTTTCTGTCATAAAAGCCAACAATTGTGGATATTGAGATCTGAAACAAAAACAGAAATTGCTGAAAAACTCAGCAGGACAAGCAGTATCAGTGGAGAAAAAAGCAAAGTCCATGTTTCAGGTCCAGTGACCATTCTTCAGGAGGAGCTATCTATACTGGGTTTTTTATTACATAGAAAGAACACTTCTAAATGAAATATTACAACTTTTATTTATAGGGTCATTGGGTCATACAGTATGGAAACAGACTCATTGTTCTAAACAGTCTCAAAATAATCTCAAAATAAACTAGTCCCATCTGCCTATGCCTTGCCCATATCCCTCCAAATATGTCTTATTCATGTACTTATCCAGATGTCTTTCAAATGTTGTAACTGTGATCCATCCACCACTTCCTCTGGAATTTCATTCCACATGTGAACCACTCCATGTAAAAAAAAATTGCCTCTCATGTATTGTTTAAATCTTTCTCCTCTCACACCCCCTAGTCTTGAAATCTCCCACCCAAGGAAAAAGTTGCCTACTATTCACCTTGTCTAAACCCCTCATTATTTTATAAACCTCAATAAAGTCACCTCTCAACCTCTTACGCTCCAGTGAAAAAAGTCCTAGCCTATCCAGCCTCTTCTTATAACTCAAACCCTCTATTCCCAGCAACATTCCGGCAAATCTGTTCTGAGCTCTCACTCGCTTAATAATACTCTTTCTATAATATGGAGACCAGAACTGGACACAGTTTATTTATTAATTATTTACATTTATTCTTCTCAATATTTGAAATCAGTTATGTTTTGTGATAATATTGGATTCCAAATTATATATTCCTTATTAAATCATTTGATGCTGAATTATGGGCCTGGTAAAAGTACATTTTTTTTAGAAGTAACCAAGATTGGATATGTTATATTAAAATTTAAAAGAAATAGACTTTCCAAATCTTGCACAATTGATCAACTTGTGTTTATGTAGTTGATGTAACATATAACATATAACACATTATCAACAATTAGCATCATCACAAAAAGATCGTAGTTTCAAGCTGCATATGTATCATGCCATAATTACTTGAGAATTATTCATCAGATTCTTATTTGAACTTATCTAGAAATGAAAGATTAATGCAAAGAATCATCCAAGTCTATAATTTTTCATAATAGCATATAAGAGCAAATACCTGACATCGTCTCAGTTATTAGAGAGAGATGCAAAGGTTTTTTGGCAGGCAAGAAGGGAAGATCAAAATACCCGAAGTCTCTCTCCTACATATAAATGACAAGTTGAAAAACAGCATCAAATAAGGTCTTGCAGCAGATCACCTACCCAATCTCCTAACTAGGCAATGCTATTTGACTTAGGAGAGACGGGTGAATTTAAGTGCAAAAGGAAGTTTAAAAGTGAATGGGATAAATTCCAAACCAGGAGTATCAGAAGTCTAACTGATTCCTAACATGGTGCATATGTCCATAATTTACGACATTTTCTTGTGATACAATCACCTGAATGAAGATAACATATTCTCCAGAAAGCCTATTGGTTTGGATGGTTACAGTTAATACCCGTTCGATGCATGATCCACTATAATTGCTAAAATAAAACTTCTCCTACCGATTATTACGAATGCAATCATTTACATGGTTTCCTTTCTATTTTATATTTTCTTCGAAGCTTTACTTTGGTATCTTTATCACATATGTAATAATAACTCAATTTTGCCAGAGATCAGTTTTTTTAATTTTAAAATTTCTTTACTACTTTTATGTTGGCAGAAGAGAGTATCATTTTATTGATATACATTGATGCATCATTGATATATAGCATTATATAACCTATGAAAAGTATAACATCTGTATTTCCTTATCAGAATTGGAAATGTTAATAACCAAAGCAATTGCAACGGTCAACTGTAAATGGCTTCATATGAATAAAACAAAACATTTGCCAAAATAAATACTTTTCCACTGTAGTAGGCAATTAAATAATCTGAGTTATGAGGGGGGAAAAGTTTATTTTGCAATCAACTGAAGCTTGGAAATAAATTCTGGTTGAAATATAATTTCCTGATATATCATTCCCAATAATGCCTATAATACATTCACATGTTTTGCATAGACAAGTCGTATCCTTTTCAATTCTGAACAATTTTATATTTAAGATAACTTGCATATGTTGATTTACATTAATTGTTGCACTTTAATTATTCTCTAATTTAATGGCTAGGAGGCTTCTGCATTTCCTAAAGTGTAGAACTCTTCAGAAAAAAAAATCACTTTATACTCTCCCCCAAGCTCCCATCATCTTATCTATGTAACCTGCTGCAACCCTTGCAGCCCATATTTTCCAGTTTCTTGCCCGGCATTCCTTCTGTCAAGCCTTTGATCTGAAATTTCCCTCCAAAAGCTCCCTACAGCTCCTTATTCAACTTTTAAAACACTGCCTTCTTGTTCATAACATCAGCTTAGTGAATGAATCTATGATCTCACCCACAACTCAAAGTACAAATCTTTTAGAAAAAGTTCATACTGTATTTTTCCTTATGCCTCTGTGAAGTGACATGTTTCATCTTATCTGTGTTAAAGGCACTATATCAGTTCAAGTTATTGTTAAATCTAAGCAGAATTTATCTTTCATTTGTACCATTAAATTGGAGAAAGGTAATTTGTTATATAAATAATTCATTGACATTTCAAAAGTAACTTCAAAATCAAATTGTTTGGTAGATTTCATGGTGATAAAAGACACATTTTGTCAAAGGTTTTCATTTTACACTCACCAGGACAATTCACAAGAAATACCAAAGTAAAGAGTAACCTTTACTCTGCATGAGAGGGGAGTGCTGACTGTTTGGCAAATGGATTCAAATTATTAAAGGCGTTAACATGGTAATTGCACCAGTTAATGATGAGTTCCAGTTAATTGTCAACTTTGTTTAAATTTTAAACCAGGTAGGTTGATTCTGATTGACCAAGTCGTTGCCCTGAGAAGTGAAGTAGAAAATGGCTGTCATCTAATTTTTTTTGAGTTGAAACAGATGCAGTTTATCTATGTGTTCTTTCTGTCTGCAAAGGACAGTCCTGCGTATTAATTTATGTGAATTCCAATCCAAGGAAGTGTGCCACATTGTGAGCCCAGCTGACAATCCTAAAATGGCTGTCAACATATTTCTTTGCACAGTCAGGATTATTTAGCAAATGTTGTTCAGTTGTCGAATTACATCTAATGTTGAAAATTGTTTGGGTCTTTTACTAGGAATGCTCATTAAAAGGTTCTATAATTGTGTTACTTGGATCATCCACCTCTGCCTCCTTCTGAGGTCCCCAGCATTAGAGATTCTAGTAACATAGGAGCATAGGAACTGGGATAGGTGATTCAGGCTTTGATTCTGGATCAGTGGTGCTGGAAGAGCACAGCAATTCAGGCAGCATCCGAGGACAGGCAAAATCGACGTTTCGGGCAAAAGCCCTTCATCAGGAATAAAGGCAGAGAGCCTGAAGCATGGAGAGATAAGCTAGAGGAGGGTGGGGGTGGGAGAGAGTGGCATAGAGTACAATAGGTCAGTGGGGAAGGAGATGAAGGTGATAGGTCAGGGAGGAGAGGGTGGAGTGGATAGGTGGAAAAGGAGCTGGGCAGGTCGGACAAGTCCGGACAGGTCAGGGGATCGAGTTTCTGGAGGTTAGAAGCTAGGATGAGGTGGGGGAAGGGGAAATGAGGAAACTGTTAAAATCCACATTGATGCCCTGGGGTTGAAGTGTTCCGAGGCGGAAGATGAGGCGTTCTTCCTCCAGGCGTCTGGTGGTGAGGGAGCGGCGGTGGAGGAGGCCCAGCACCTCCATATCCTCGGCAGAGTGGGAGGGGGAGTTGAAATGTTGAGAAACTGGGCGATGTGGTTGATTGGTGCGGGTGTCTCGGAGATGTTCCCTAAAGCGCTCTGCTAGGAGGCGTCCAGTCTCCCCAATGTAGAGGAGACCGCATCGGGAGCAACGGATACAATAGATGATATTAGTGGATGTGCAGGTAAAACTTTGATGGATGTGGAAAGCTCCTTTGGGGCCTTGGATGGAGGTGAGGGAGGAGGTGTGGGCGCAGGTTTTACAGTTCCTGCGGTGGCAGGGGAAAGTGCCAGGCTGGGAGGCTGGGTCGTAGGGGGGCGTGGACCTGACCAGGTAGTCACGGAGGGAACGGTCTTTGCGGAAGGCGGAGAGGGGTGGGGAGGGAAATATATCCCTGGTGGTGGGGTCTGTTTGGAGGTGGTGGAAATGTCGGCGGATGATTTGGTTTATGCGAAGGTTGGTAGGGTGGAAGGTGAGCACCAGGGGCGTTCTGTCCTTGTTGCGGTTGGAGGGGTTGGGTCTGAGGGCGGAGGTGCGGGATGTGGATGAGATGCGTTGGAGGGCATCTTTAACCACGTGGGAAGGGAAATTGCGGTCTCTAAAGAAGGAGGCCATCTGGTGTGTTCTATGGTGGAACCGCTCCTCCTGGGAGCAGATACGGCGGAGGCGGAGGAATTGGGAATACGGGATGGCATTTTTGCAAGAGGTAGGGTGGGAAGAGGTGTAATCCAGGTAGCTGTGGGAGTCGGTGGGTTTGTAGAAGATGTCAGTGTCAAGTCGGTCGTCACTGATGGAGATGGAGAGGTCCAGGAAGGGGAGGGAGGTGTCAGAGATGGTCCAGGTAAATTTCAGGTCAGGGTGGAATGTGTTGGTGAAGTTGATGAATTGCTCAACCTCCTCGCGGGAGCACGAGGTGGCGCCAATGCAGTCATCAATGTAGCGGAGGAAGAGGTGGGGAGTGGTGCCGGTGTAATTACGGAAGATCAACTGCTCTACGTAGCCAACAAAGAGACAGGCATAGCTGGGGCCCATACATGTGCCCATGGCTACCCCTTTGGTCTGGAGGAAGTGGGAGGATTCAAAGGAGAAATTGTTAAGGGTGAGGACCAGTTCGGCCAAACGAATGAGAGTGTCGGTGGAGGGGTACTGTTGGGAACGTCTGGAGAGGAAAAAACGGAGGGCTTGGAGGCCCTGGTCATGGCGGATGGAGGTGTAGAGGGATTGGATATCCATGGTGAAGATGAGGTGTTGGGAGCCGGGGAAACGGAAGTCTTGGAGGAGGTGGAGGGCGTGGGTGGTGTCTCGAACGTATGTGGGGAGTTCCTGGACTAGGGGGGATAGGACAGTGTCGAGGTAGGTAGAGATGAGTTCAGTGGGGCAGGAGCATGCTGAGACAATGGGTCGGCCAGGGTGGTCAGGCTTGTGGATCTTGGGAAGGAGGTAGAACCGGGCAGTGCGGGGTTCCCGGACTATGAGGTTGGAAGCTGTGGGTGGGAGATCTCCTGAGGTGATGAGGTTCTGTATGGTCTGGGAGATGATGGTTTGGTGATGGGGGGTGGGGTCATGGTCAAGGGGGCGGTAGGAAGAGGTGTCCTCGAGTTGGCGTTTGGCTTCAGCGATGTAGAGGTCAGTGCGCCAGACTACCACTGCGCCCCCTTTGTCCGCTGGCTTGATGGTGAGGTCAGGATTGGAGCAGAGGGATTGGAGGGCTGCGCGTTGTAAGGGTGAGAGGTTGGAGTGGGGGAGGGGGGTCGACAGGTTGAGGCGGTTAATGTCCCGGCGGCAGTTGGAAATGAAGAGGTCGAGGGCAGGTAATAGGCCAGCGCGGGGTGTCCAGGTGGATGCAGTGTGTTGGAGGTGGGCGAAGGGGTCCTCAGAAGGTGGGCGGGAGTCCTGATTGTGAAAGTAAGCTCGGAGGCGGAGGCGACGGAAGAATTGTTCGATGTCACGGCGTGTATTAAATTCATTGATGCGTGGACGGACGGGGACGAAGGTGAGTCCTTTGCTGAGGACTGATCGTTCGTCCTCAGTGAGGGGGAGGTCTGGGGGGATGGTGAAAACTCGGCAGGGCTGGGAGCTGGGAGCTGGTGTGGGTGTAGAGCTGGGAGTGGGGTCGGAGCCACTCCCAGCTCTACACCCACACCAGCTCCCAGCTCCCAGCCCTGCCGAGTTTTCACCATCCCCCCAGACCTCCCCCTCACTGAGGACGAACGATCAGTCCTCAGCAAAGGACTCACCTTCGTCCCCGTCCGTCCACGCATCAATGAATTTAATACACGCCGTGACATCGAACAATTCTTCCGTCGCCTCCGCCTCCGAGCTTACTTTCACAATCAGGACTCCCGCCCACCTTCTGAGGACCCCTTCGCCCACCTCCAACACACTGCATCCACCTGGACACCCCGCGCTGGCCTATTACCTGCCCTCGACCTCTTCATTTCCAACTGCCGCCGGGACATTAACCGCCTCAACCTGTCGACCCCCCTCCCCCACTCCAACCTCTCACCCTCACAACGCGCAGCCCTCCAATCCCTCTGCTCCAATCCTGACCTCACCATCAAGCCAGCGGACAAAGGGGGCGCAGTGGTAGTCTGGCGCACTGACCTCTACATCGCTGAAGCCAAACGCCAACTCGAGGACACCTCTTCCTACCGCCCCCTTGACCATGACCCCACCCCCCATCACCAAACCATCATCTCCCAGACCATACAGAACCTCATCACCTCAGGAGATCTCCCACCCACAGCTTCCAACCTCATAGTCCGGGAACCCCGCACTGCCCGGTTCTACCTCCTTCCCAAGATCCACAAGCCTGACCACCCTGGCCGACCCATTGTCTCAGCATGCTCCTGCCCCACTGAACTCATCTCTACCTACCTCGACACTGTCCTATCCCCCCTAGTCCAGGAACTCCCCACATACGTTCGAGACACCACCCACGCCCTCCACCTCCTCCAAGACTTCCGTTTCCCCGGCTCCCAACACCTCATCTTCACCATGGATATCCAATCCCTCTACACCTCCATCCGCCATGACCAGGGCCTCCAAGCCCTCCGTTTTTTCCTCTCCAGACGTTCCCAACAGTACCCCTCCACCGACACTCTCATTCGTTTGGCCGAACTGGTCCTCACCCTTAACAATTTCTCCTTTGAATCCTCCCACTTCCTCCAGACCAAAGGGGTAGCCATGGGCACATGTATGGGCCCCAGCTATGCCTGTCTCTTTGTTGGCTACGTAGAGCAGTTGATCTTCCGTAATTACACCGGCACCACTCCCCACCTCTTCCTCCGCTACATTGATGACTGCATTGGCGCCACCTCGTGCTCCCGCGAGGAGGTTGAGCAATTCATCAACTTCACCAACACATTCCACCCTGACCTGAAATTTACCTGGACCATCTCTGACACCTCCCTCCCCTTCCTGGACCTCTCCATCTCCATCAGTGACGACCGACTTGACACTGACATCTTCTACAAACCCACCGACTCCCACAGCTACCTGGATTACACCTCTTCCCACCCTACCTCTTGCAAAAATGCCATCCCGTATTCCCAATTCCTCCGCCTCCGCCGTATCTGCTCCCAGGAGGAGCGGTTCCACCATAGAACACACCAGATGGCCTCCTTCTTTAGAGACCGCAATTTCCCTTCCCACGTGGTTAAAGATGCCCTCCAACGCATCTCATCCACATCCCGCACCTCCGCCCTCAGACCCAACCCCTCCAACCGCAACAAGGACAGAACGCCCCTGGTGCTCACCTTCCACCCTACCAACCTTCGCATAAACCAAATCATCCGCCGACATTTCCACCACCTCCAAACAGACCCCACCACCAGGGATATATTTCCCTCCCCACCCCTCTCCGCCTTCCGCAAAGACCGTTCCCTCCGTGACTACCTGGTCAGGTCCACGCCCCCCTACGACCCAGCCTCCCAGCCTGGCACTTTCCCCTGCCACCGCAGGAACTGTAAAACCTGCGCCCACACCTCCTCCCTCACCTCCATCCAAGGCCCCAAAGGAGCTTTCCACATCCATCAAAGTTTTACCTGCACATCCACTAATATCATCTATTGTATCCGTTGCTCCCGATGCGGTCTCCTCTACATTGGGGAGACTGGACGCCTCCTAGCAGAGCGCTTTAGGGAACATCTCCGAGACACCCGCACCAATCAACCACATCGCCCAGTTTCTCAACATTTCAACTCCCCCTCCCACTCTGCCGAGGATATGGAGGTGCTGGGCCTCCTCCACCGCCGCTCCCTCACCACCAGACGCCTGGAGGAAGAACGCCTCATCTTCCGCCTCGGAACACTTCAACCCCAGGGCATCAATGTGGATTTTAACAGTTTCCTCATTTCCCCTTCCCCCACCTCATCCTAGCTTCTAACCTCCAGAAACTCGATCCCCTGACCTGTCCGGACTTGTCCGACCTGCCCAGCTCCTTTTCCACCTATCCACTCCACCCTCTCCTCCCTGACCTATCACCTTCATCTCCTTCCCCACTGACCTATTGTACTCTATGCCACTCTCTCCCACCCCCACCCTCCTCTAGCTTATCTCTCCATGCTTCAGGCTCTCTGCCTTTATTCCTGATGAAGGGCTTTTGCCCGAAACGTCGATTTTGCCTGTCCTCGGATGCTGCCTGAATTGCTGTGCTCTTCCAGCACCACTGATCCAGAATCTGGTTTCCAGCATCTGCAGTCATTGTTTTTACCTCGTTGATTCAGGCTTTGAGCCTGCTCCATCAATTAATTGATCATAGCTGATAAAACACGTCAATACCTTCTGCCCACATTATCCCCATAACCCTTGGTTCAGTTATGCTGGTAATCAGAATCTCAACTTTAAATATACTCAAAGATATAGCTTCCACAGCTCACTGAGAATTCCAAAGTTTTATAACACTCTGAGTTAAAAGGTTTCTCCTCAACTTGGTCCTTAATGGCATCCCGCTTGATTTTAAATTGTGCCTGTGGTTCTAGATTCACCACCTAGAGGAAACATCTTACCATGCAGCTCCCCTATGTCACACTTCACAGAGGTAGTGTGCTGGAAATCAAGCTCTGCTATTCCCTGTTATTTCAAAACAAAAGTCAAAATCTTTAAAATAAGTGCATAAGAGTACTGTGAGCAATTTTGGACCCCATACCTCAGGAAGGATGTATTGGCCCTGGAGCTCGTCCAGAGGAGGAACACGAGAATGATCCTAGCAATGAAAGGCTTAACATATGAGGAACATTTGAGGACTCTGGGACTATACTCGGTGAAGTATAGAAGGATGAGGGAGGATCTGATTGAAACTTACAGAACACTGAATGACCTGGACGAAGTGAATGTTGGGAAGGTATTTCCATTGACAGGAGAGATAAGGACCTGAAGGCACAGCCTTAGAGTAAATGGAAGACCCTTTAGAATGGAGAATTGATTTTAACCTCAACATTACATTCCTGCATATGCCCAATAATCTCTCATCTATTTGGTAATCAAGAATAATTGCCTTAAAAAAAATGTAAGTCTGCATCCACTGCCTTTTGAGGAAAGGAATTCCAAAGACTCACAACCGTCTTAAGAGAAAAACTAATTCCTCATCTTTGTTTTAAGTGAGCAACCCATTATTTTTAAACTATGATGCCCTAGTTCTAGAGTCTTCCACTAAAGGAGACATCTATTCTATCAAGTCTCCTCAGGATCTTATATGTTTCAATTACATCACCTCTGACTCTTAAAAACTCAAGAAGATACAGTCCTAGCCTGTCCAGCCTTTCTTCAAAAGGAAATCCATTCATTCCAGGTGTTAGTCTAGTAAACGTTCCCTGAACTGCTTCCAACGTATTCTTTGACACTCCAGGGAAACTCATGTTTGGGCAATCTCCCTTTGTAAGACAGTCCTGCTATCTCAGGAATAGGTCTGATGGACCTTTAGTGCACTCCCTCTGATGACAATAATATCTTCTCTGAGGTTGGGAAACTAAAACTACACACACCACTCCAAGTATGTTCTATTACATAATTGAAGTTGCAATGTGTTGAAAGGTACTCTCTATGCAACCTTGGTGAATCTCTGCAATACACCTTGCAGATGATACACACTGCTGCTACCCTGTTGGGAAGAAGGTATCTCAAACTACTGCCAAGAAGTTCATTCCCATCTTTAGAAGATCAATTTAAGATGAATATTAATGTTCACCTTATCAGCTACGCCCAAATTGCATGGACACAAAATAGAAATTAATTGATATGTATTTTGCTCAATGAAGTGACCTGTTATTTGGTCTAATCTGCAGTGCATTTACAGCACAACAAATGGCCTTTCAACCAAACAGGACCATGCGCCAGTGTTTATCCTCCATATCAGCCCCTTCGAAACCTTCATCATATTCTCTATTCCTACCTGTCCTATCTATTTATGTAGCTTCCTCTTGAATGCATCTATGCCAAATCCCTCAATCACTTACCATAGTACTGAGTCCCATATTGTAACCATTCTCTCCATTAAGAGGTTCTCCTGCATTTCCTGTGGGATTTATTAGTGACTATCCAATTCTCATGGCCCTTGGTACTGGTCTCGCTAACAATTGGAAATATCATTTTCCCATCCCTATTAAACTGTCCCTTAATATTAATAAACCTCCATTAGGTTATCCTAATTCAGTCCCCAGTTATCTCTTTTCTAAACAAAAGAGCCTGAGACTGTTCAATCTTTCCTGACAGGTATTCCCTCTCAGTTCTGGTATCACTTTCATTCTCCAGTCCCTTTACATTCGGTTTTATAAAACTGTTAACACATACTCCAAGTGTGGTCTAACCAAAGTTCTATACAAATTTAACATGACTGCTCTACTTTGCAATTCTATTCCACCAGGAATAAACACTAGAGTATTGTTTTCAGTTTATGGCCTCACTAATCTGTGTCACTGATTTTTAGTCATGTGTACATTTATTTAGCAGTTTCCTCTGTTCCTCTATCCCAGATCTGCACTTATTTTCTACAAACTACATTGCCTCTTTATTCTTATTACAGTAATGTATTAACTTGCACTAATCTACACTGAAGTTCATTTTCCAATCACAGATCCATTCTGGATGTTTGTTCTGCATTCTGTACCTCTTATCCTGACTTCTGTCACAGCCTTCCTTTTTATCAAACAGACCTCCAGTTTGGCATACTCCACACATTTTGAAATTATGCTGGCAATTCCTGAGTTCAAGTCGGATCAATAAAAGATGAACAGCAGTGACTTCAGCAGCAATCCTTGTGGAACACACTCTCTCATTATTTACCCATCTGAGCCTTACTTTAAACCCTACTCTTTCCAGTTTTGCAGCCAGCTTGCTACCTGTTCTGCTATTTGCTCCCAACTCCACATGCACCAGCTTTATATTTTTTAAAAATGTATTCACAGATTGTGGTCGCTTCTGGCTAAGTCAGCTTTTATAGCTCATCCCTAATTGTCCTTGAGAAGGTAATGGGTGCTGTGCAGGCAAGCTGTGCTGAATGAGCCATACCACCCTCTTTGAGAATGGGAAACTACAGGGCTGATTTGGCCTATGATAGAGGAGAACCACTTCCTTGTCTAACTAGAAGAATCTCTTGTTAACAAGATAAAGTGTCGGATTTTCCCATTTACAGTTAAAGTTTGGTTAGTGATTGAGTTTTATGTGTCTCATCCACTATGGCCTATGCCAACATTTTTCCTGCAATCTTTGACTTTTAACCTCATTAATTATGCAAAGACTATTGGTCACATTTCTTTGGGAACTGCATGGCCAAAAAGCCTAAAGTGCTCGCCAATGGCAAGATCTTCTGGCTTGTGCACTTCCAGCGCCATGTTCAAAGCCCAGCTGCACTTCAAGCAGGAACTATGTCTCAAATTGTGGTATTTGACCTGAAAATGTCTCAGAGGAAAGGCAAGTTAGCTCCCCTTTCCCACTGCCAGCATCTGGTGAACAAGTGGTGGAGTGGGTTAGATTTCTTCTTCCCATTGACTGCCAAAGGTGGCCATGCTAACAGACCCAGTCAGTTACAACAGAAATTGGACCACAGGCAAGTGCTGTATTTCAAGCCAAAATGGATCCACCAATGCCACAAGAAGATCCATGATCTTCTGTGCTCCCCAAAAGGTAAGTACCACCATTTTCCTATGTTCCCTCACTGCTCACTGTGTCTGCCACTGCAAACACCTTGCACCTAGGGTCACGATCTACAACTCAGTACTACACACATCATTTTCACTCCAGAGCTCAAACCTACCACATGTTCTCATGCTACTAACTCTTCACCCTCTGTATTTTCTATTCACTAACTGGGCACACGTTATTGGCTCTCTTGCTCATGCATGACCATAAACAGCTCTTTTTTCCAAATCCATCATACTGAATCTCTCCCTTTCTCTGACTGCAGGAAAAACTGGCCCACTAATGTATTGAATTCTCAACAGCATTCCAAGTGATATCCCTGTAATCCTTGGATTGCTTGCACTTGATCTGCATAGATCATGACTAACCCCTGTAATGTAATTAATTGAGCCCTTGACTGACTGATGGTAACTCTTGAATGATTGCAGTTCCCCTCACAATGGCTATGGACTCCTCCCTTTAACTTTCCCACATTGCCATTTGCTTGAAGCACATGTAGAGTGTTTATTATGTACGTTGCTCACATATACTGCAGCCCTGATGTTCATGTAGAACACGTGCCATATGGTTCAGGCCCAGCCTGACTGATAGATTAATTGTTCAGCACTCCCCATTGTCACAAGCTGCCTGCTAAAAAGCAAGCTAATCCATATAGGCTGGAAGCATACTACTCGTGCTAACGTCAGTGTGCACTAAAAAAGCAATGCGGCGCAGAATGTGGCTGACAGCCTCCAAGTAATCATTGAATGAGTGATTACTGAAAAGGCAAGCTAAGAACAATAAGGTGTTTGTGTCTACGTCAACACAAACACATCGTGTATGGAAGTATAACATGTGTTTCTGTTCCTGCGGGTTAAGTAATTTAGCTCTTATGTCTTTAACTTCTGCTCCTATGGCTTACAGTCTTAAATATTCAAGGCTGAAATAAACAGATTTTTAATCAGTAGGGGAATCAAGGATAATGGGGAAAGGCAGGAAAAGGGAATTGAGGATCATCAGATCAGCCATAAGTTCATTGAACAACAGAGCAGACTCAATGGGCTGAATGATCTACATCTGCTCCTATGGCTTACAGTCTTATGGACTAAGCACATAAACTGTATGTGTCTAAAGTTGTGGGAGTTGGCCAGAGAGCAGGCATGTTAATGTGGTGAAGTTGCTGATTACCAACCTGGAGCCATGAAGATGAAGAATCAACGAGAAGAGTGGCCACGCCCAATGAAGAGCATTGAGTGGAAGAAGCAGTTGCAAGATGCCCAGGACAGGCTTGAGGCAAGCTGCAGCCATCAGGTGCCCACTCTGTTATACCCATCAAGAATTTGCACCACTTTCTTTCTCAATGGAAGATTCAAGAAATGGAAGAGGCATATAAATAAGGTGACGTGGGAAATATTCATGAGATATAATGAATAGACTGGAGAGACTGGATAGGCTGGGTTTGTTTTCCTTGGAACAGAGGAGGCTGAGGGGGGCTGAGGTGTAGAAAATTATGAGAGGCAGAAACTGAGCAGATCATGCAAATCTTTTCCCCATGGCAGACTTGTCTCAGACTAGAGGAATAAGTTTAAGATGAGGAGCAAGTGATTTAGAGGAGATTTGAGAAAAAGAAATCACCCAGATGATAGTGGAAATATGGAATGTGCTGCTTGAGAGGATGGTAGAGGCAAGTACTTTTGCAATATTAAAGAAACAACTGAATGAATACATAAAATGTCAGGGCATTAGGCTATGGACCACTTGCAGGAAAATGGGATTAGTGTAGTTTTGTGCTTGTTGATCTGCATAGACAAGGTTGCTGAAGGTCTGCTTCTACACAGTCTGACTCGATGACTCTAAATAGACATCTCACTGCGCACAATGGGATTCTCATTTCCTATTTCATGACATGGTTTCTAGAATTGGGCTTATCTTTTTCAACATGGAGAATTCCACATTTCCAATCCCATTATGTTTTTCCAACTGGCTTGTGATAATATTTTCACTCTCCTGTTGTGGTGAGACTAATTTCAAGAACAGTTCTTAAATACAGTGAACAAAATCAGATTCTTGACGTCAATCAATATTTTCCTGATTTTCCTAGAAGCTGAAAATGACAACTACAAAATCTCACCACGGACTTTCAATCATAAAACTATCCCTCCACCACTATCCTTTTGCAAGCCAATTTTGGATCCAGTTTGTCAACATACCTTGGATCCCATTTACTCTTACCTTTTGGACCTGCCCTCCATGTGGGACCTTGCCAAAGGCTTTACTGAACTCCATGTAATCCACATCTAATCCACACTATCCTCAACATATTTAGTCACCTTTTCAAAACATCTAAGATTTCCCTCTTACAAATCTGTGCTGAGTACCCCTGATCAATTCCTGCCTTTCCAAGTGTTGATTAATCCTATCCCTTAGTTTTTCTTCCAATAATTTCCCTAGCACTGACATCAGATTAACTGCTCTATAATTACCTGGCCTATCCCTGCTGCCTTTAAAGAACAAAGGAACCACATTTGCTATCCTCCAGTCATCTGGCACTTCGCCTGTGGCCAGTAAAGTATTAAATATCTTCACCAGGCAGCAACCATCTGCAACTGCCATCCACGAAGGTGAGATCAGACACATATCAGCCTCAGTCAGCAACTTAGCATCATGAGTTCCAGATCATTACAATTGAGAAAGTGAGCAATGGTTAGGCCTGGAGATCCTCATTATATCCTCATTGCTGGTCTTCAGCTCACTTGTAATAAAGCTGTACACTTCAATGCTGACCTATGGAATGCACTAACACCTTTTGTTGTAATGCTACTGCCAAAGCTGCTTTGCACAAAGGGTCAGACATCCAACTTGTGCATCACAGCAAGGCGTACCCTCAGCACACTTTACTTGCACTGCTTGTGTCTTCTTTGCTTACAGCATCTCCACCACGCGTTGCTTGCCTTTTTGCACTTTCTAGTCTCATTCAGAACTTACAGGCTTACAGTAATTCTGTCTTGCCTTGCTGTTTCACACAAATGTAAAGCCAGGCAGCTGCACTGGATGTCAGTTGTGATCAGTTAAGAGAGTGGACATATTGTTCTATGGCACTGTGTTATGTCAATGTTACATCTGCATGTGCCAGGAATATATGGGACAAATGCACTGATGTTTAAACCAAATGGCTGTAATTAAAAACCTAAGAGGAGTGGTCATCAGTTGAGTCAAGGGAGATTGTTGTCCATCAGAAGGTCCTGCCACAGTCAGTCAATGGAGGCCTCTGCCATCAGCCCATGTCCTGAACATGGTCAGTCAGCAAATTAGCATCAGGAGTTCTAGGTCATTACAGGTTAGGCCTGTAGATCATTTGCAACGTGTCAAGGGATTAGTAGCAAATCAGTTGGAGAGCTACACTGAGGTCAGTCTGAGATCTACTCAACATCAGCCAGGGTTGTCCTTCGATGCCCATCAGGGAATCCACGGTCCGTCCTAGGGGTCGATCCACTGAAAATCAGTGGATTTTCAGAGGCCAATGCCGTCATGGGGAGTCACTGTGAAGATTGGAACATGCTGGGATGCAAAAGGGACAGTAATTGTGAAGTAGGAAACTAACCATATAAGGGTGGGAGACAATAGTGCACAGGAGGATATAGATTACTGTGGGAGAGGAGTTACTGATAGTCACTACCACTTCAACAGGGGGGCAGTACATCACAAAGATTAGCACAGCTAAATTGTAGATGTTAATCAGTTTGCTCAGAGATACTTCTGGAGCAGATAGGACTTGAACCCAGGCCTCCTGGCTCAGAGATGGGGGCGCTACCACTGCACCACAAGGGTTCCTAAATTTCTCATGGTAGATATTTTCTAAACAACCTATTCAACAAAGTTAGTACACACCCTGGAGCAGGAGAATTTTCTGGCTCAGACTACCTCTGCACCACAACATCCCTCCTCTCAATGAACAAGTTGAGCCTACAATTGAGTTACCGTCCAGTAACCCTGTGTTACCGTCCAGTCTGATCAAATTCTCAGATTTTTGAATTCAAATTCCAGCCTTTGCCATAATGAGATTTGAATCCATGTTTCCTTGAACATGAGGCTTGTGTTCTGGATTACTAGTTCAGTAACATTACCACAATGCTGCCACCACCTCCTCCCCTTATCCACCCTCTTCACTGTCTCCCTGGCTGTGACTGACTAACTCAGCAGAGGTCAAAAGTTGTAGTTGAGACTCCCTTGGTCGGCATGGCTACGTATCATGCCATTCAGTTGATTTCCTTATTATCAAGGGAGCAACTGCCAGCATTCTTTGCAGTAAATCCTGATGGCAAACTACATTTCCTATCATCTTAGAGATTAGTGTTGGCTAGGGGCAACTGATAGATAATGTTTGAAGACAATCATATGAAGCAGAACACAGACAGATATGCAATGGGGAATATCAAGCCAAAGAGAGTTAACAGCCACAGTACCTTAATTAGGAAAAAGGGGACTTGATTTTTTTTATGATGAGGGTAATTCCAGCAAAATTATTTATTTAAAAGCCAATTTTTAAAAAATCATTATGAGCGTTCTCTTTTAGATTCACTCAATGGTTATTTTGTTTTACACTGTGCAACAGTATACTATTTAAATTTTAATGTAAACTTTATTTTCATTTTTGTAAGGATGTAATCAATGCCTGTGTTTTGCTTTAACACACTCACACCACTTGAGTTCATGTTTCCTATTTGGGTGAATCCAACCGACTAATTTATCCTCTTCTAACAGATATGTAGAAATTAGGTTCAAATGCAGTGTGAAAGCGGGTACTGCTGTACCGAGAAACCATGCAAACTACAGGGGGTTCAGGTTCAAACCAGGGCAATAGCAATGCTGCAATGATATTGGCATTACTGATTCGAGGTAGGAAATAACTATATTTTCTACCTTAATGTCTATGTGAATCCTGCTGGAATTTCTGCATGTTGGAATTGTTTTGGATAAGACCAGACTCCCTCAAAATATTTTAAGGTGGTAGCCTGGATCCTGACATTTTCTTATTTTACCGAGTAAAGTGCTATGTTCCAGGTGCAATTTGATTGTCAATCTACTCAACATTAAGCAAAATATAATGTATTTAAACACTATAGTTAAAACGCAACAAAAGAAAGAAGAACTTTAAATAACTTAATACTATTTGAAGACTTAACAGAATAATATATGCAGTAACTATTATTAATTAAATATTCCAATATTCTCATTAACACACCCATTAGGAAACAGGCAAATTCAGAAATCAGATTTTCTCACATGCAATACCTGCAGAAGGAAGAGAAACCCCAGCTTCTAGCTGTAATCAAGAGAAGGAAAAAAATAGCTTCTACTTCTTCAAGACTCGAGCAGCTTCTGCTGAATCTATTATGGTGGATCAGTGGTTAGCATTAATGCCTCACAGCACCAGGGTCCCAGGTTCAATTCCAGTCTTGGGGCAACTGTCTGTGTGGAGTTTGCACATTCCCCCTGTGTCTGTGTGGGTTTCCTCCCCCATCCCAAAGATGTGTGGGTCAGGTGATTGGCCATGCTAAATTGTCCATAGTTGTTAGGTGCATTAGTCAGAGAGGGGGGGGGGGGGGTTGGTGTGGACATGTTGGGCTGAAGGGCCTGTTTCCACACTGTAGGAAATCTAATCTAAAGCTTAAGAAAAAGTGCTAGAAATCATGATCAATGAGAGCTGATTACACCTATCCAGGCTACTTCTATTGTTCCAACTTTTAAAAAAAACCAAAGCCTCACAAGCTGTCTACATTATCACAGACTGCTTGACTCCTCTCATTCAATCTCTCTCTTAAAAGAAACCAGGACAAAATACATCTCTTAAAGCCACATCATCATCATAGGACAATAATGTTCTTGGCTGTGCTGGTCTCTCTGGTTAAGAACATCTCAACTAAAACTCTTCCAATTCCTGCAAAAGGAAAGGTTATTTGGATGATAACACCTGATGGATTCTATGGGTGGGATCTTCTGTTCTACCATTTAAGTCTGGCATTGGGGACAGAGTCACTTTCTCTCAGAGGCAGGCTGGAGTTTCTCATACGGTTGTCAGCTCATTAGGTACGTTTGCGCATGAATTTCGACAAGGGGTCAAAGGTCTTGGCACCATACCTAAAGAGTAGCTGAGCTGTCATTCATTCACTACAAGATCAGTCAGTTTCTGTTGGTCACCCCCATGCCACTCAGTCCCAGAGATATCATACACAAGATAGATAATGGCCCCAGCAGTGTCTTGCTGGATAGTCTCCTCTCAGCTATCCAGCAAAGGCAGGAGGTCCTGTTCCTCAAGGATAGCAGCAGGAGCCCCTCCTCTCTGCCCATGATGGCATGGTTGGAAATCACGCGTTAGTACCCGTAAGATCCACAGAGGAACTGGGAGTTATATCAGTCCCAGAGCATTAACTCTGTTTCTCTGTCCCCAGCTGGTACCAGATGTGCTGAGTTTCTCCAGCATTTTCTCTTGCGTGGAATCATAGAATTCTTAAAGTGTGGAAGCTGGCCATTCAGCCCATTGAGTCCACACTGGCCCTCCAAAGAATATCCCATCCGGGGACACTTACCCCTTCCACCCCTGCCCTATCCCTATAACCCTGCATTTCCCATGGATAATCCACCTAGCCTGCACATTCCTGGTCACTTGTCTTTCAATTCTGTGTGTCAACTGAAACTTTTGACATAAAGAGCAGAGATGGAGATTTGGCACCAGTTCCCCACCTTCTTGGTGGGTTTCCTACCCTTTCCAGGTACAAAGATGATTCACATTATTTCTGCTTCTTCCCCAGCTGCTTTGCACTCTTTTTTTAGCTGAGGAAATGGTGGCATAAAGTTTTCATCCCTTTCAGAAGTTTTAGTTGTTCAATAAAAATTTGTTTAAACTTGAAGATTATTAAATTCTTCTTCTGAAGGAGTTAGATGTAGTCCTTAGGGCTAAGGGGATTGAAGGGGATGGGAAGAAAGTGAGAACACGTACTGAGTTGGAAGATCATCCATGATTATATTGAATGGCAGACCAGGCTCAAAGGACCCAGTGGTCTACTACACTTATTTCTATGTTTCTATGCTTTAACATTTTATCCTGGAATAAGATAAATTTTATTTCTGGTTTACCAAATTTCATAATGAATCGACTTGTGTTAGAATAGTTGCCCTACAACTTATAGCGACAATCTGTAATAGCGTAAAAGACACTTGTTTAACAAATATAATGATTTAAGTTTTCTTTTAGCTTTCCAGCCCAGAAGTTTACCATGAATGTAAATATTTTCACCCTTTCTCTGAGGAACTGTTTTGAATTCTGGCATCATCTGCCTTTTGTCCCACACCATACCTTGATTTTCTCCATCCAGTTTTCATGAAACTCCTTCTGGCTCTTCATAATTCTTTACATTTTACTTTCCCTGATTCTGGCTGATTTAAGCTTCTACAGAGAGACTGCTGCTGCTGCCGCTGCTGCTGCTATAACCTGCTCTGTGCTGAGCTGCTGGCTACTGCTGTTTCAGGGGTTGAGTGGTACTGAGTTCCTTTTTAAAAGCTGCGGAATTCTTAAAGAAGCACACATATTTTTGGTGAAAATTTTTTCTTCGTCCTTCTCTTTGTGGATTCTTACGCTGGTGAAGACTTCTTCAGCCTCAAAGCAGCTCACACTGTATTTTTGGTATCTCCTGTAAGAGATAGCCACAGGTGGAATCTGTTTTTGTTGATGTGGAGGAACCGGTGTTGGACTGGCATGTACAAAGTTAACAATCACACAACACCAAGTTATAGTCCAACAGTTCTATTTGGAAGCACCGAAAGTTAGTGCTATAATGCTATAACCTGTAGTTGTGTGATTTTTTAATTCTGTTTTTGGTACAGTTTTCTTTTGGTCAGATTTGACATCAGCAACCCTTCTTGTCTCATTGTGGTTCAAGAGACACATGGGTCTTGAGTGGTGATGGATTAACAAACCTTCAGAAGAAGTGGCACATGTTTCAGTTCATTGCATACTAAGTTGACAGCTTGTATTTTGTTAAGACTGGTTGACCATATCAACTGATAGAAAACATGAATATCTCCTAAGAGATGCCAGGCTAACAGGTTGACATTCAAGGTAAGACCAACATATACACACACAACACATCGTTTCACTTCTCACAGAGATAGTCATCTAAATCTTGCTCAGCAGAACTATGTAAAGGCTTTGAATTAAGCAGACAATGCAATGTAACTTAAATAACTCAATTATCTCCACCCAAATCAGAAACAGCAAGACAGTATGACTTAAAAAAAATTACCAACCAAATTGTCAGTAGCTCATTCGTTTTGATATCTGGTAGCTTTAAGATTGTCACCAGACTGTCTGCTTCATCACTTTCCTGGCTTCTTCATGTCCATCGGCAACACCCTTGCCCCATCACCTTCCTTTCCTACATCAGAGGAAACATCTCCATCCTCCACCTCACTCTCTGTAAAGATTTCCCCACTTTGTTGAGTGAAATATTGCATGGCAAAACACCTCCACAATGTTATGGGGTCCTCTGCATTGGAAATACTGCAATGTACTGTTTCAGCAGTCCAAACATTTGAATCTCTTTATCACTAAACCTATCACCTGTATAGTGGTGGCCTTTGTGGAGGCATGGGTGGCTTTATATCTGTCGCACTTCAGACTCCTCAATGGTGTCATCAGTCAGCTTTTTGAGATGCACCACTTGTCTCCCAACAGCCTACCTTGCAAGAGATGTAGTGCATTCGAGCTTTTGTCAATTGTGAGTGCTCCATAATGTAGGCATTATGAGAGGTCCCTAAGTAAAACGCACAAACCTGGAGGATAGGGCTGTTGTGATCACACTAATGAGGTAAAAACCTTCCTTTGTTGAAGAAGACAACTGGCAAATTCCCGGGAGCTCTAATGGCAACATGTGTGCAATCTATAATCCCTTGTAGCTGTGGGAATCCTGTGATCAAAGCATGGCTGCCTCGCAAATTCTGGCGGTCATTGACTGTGGTGTCCCACAAAGTTTCCCAGTGACAATCTAAAATACAAGCTGCTGCAACAATAAATTCAAGGCCACAGTGGCGTTCAAGGTGACCAGCATGGGATTTGTTCCCTGGTTTTTGCAAACACAGATCCTTATTCAACAGCTGGCACATGCAGGAGGCAACCTCCTGGAATATTCTCAGGTACCTCCTGCACTGCCTTTTCATTAATTGAATGCAGATGCAGTGCCTCTGTATATGTGGATCAATGCTCATTATCATTGTTGCTCCTGGCTGCCTACATCTTGCATCTCTGGAGGCTATGACATTGTTGTTACTGTTCCAAGAGTCTTCTGTGTTTGTTTCTTCTCAGCTGCAAATGGCCACAAGGAAGGCAGGGTTTTTCTGGGCCATTGTTCTTTTGATTCAGACAATCTGGGCAGCACGGTGGCTCAGTGGTTAGCACTGCTGCCTCACGGCGCCAGGGACCTGAATTTGATTCCAGACTCGGGCGACTGTCTGTGTGGAGTTTGCACGTTCTCCCCGTGTCTGTGTGGGTTTCCTTGGGGTATCCTGGTTTCCTCCCACAATCCAAAGATGTGCAGGTTATGTCAATTAGCCAAGCTAAATTGCCCATAGTATTCAGGTATGTGTAGGTTATGTGCATTAGTTAGGGGTAAATGTAGAGTAACAGAGTTGGGGAATAGCTCTGGATGGGTTGCTCTTTGGAGGATCAGTGTGGACATGTTGGGCCAAATGGCCTGTTTCCACACTGTGGGGATTATATGATTTGCTGATGCATTGCATATTTCCTTCTAGCTATCATATTCTTTGAGGCGTTCCTCCAAATCTGATCCTTTGAGCTCATGCTAAGCCTTGCATTTTGCTTCTGTCCTCCCCTAGCCTCTTCCCCATTCACGTTGCCTACTATGGTCAATACCATACTTTGCAGCCACAAAACATAGTTCCTTGTGATATGACATTCATGTCTCTGGAGGTCCTGCGCATTGACCAGGTAATTAAAGCATGTCTACGCATCCTTCCTCACAAAATACTGAGTTCCATTCAGTAACCTCTAGCCAGTATGTGCTTGCCTTGCCTTGCAATCATTGACATGTCATCTATTTCTTTGACTGCCACTATCAGGGAAACTGGAGACTCCAGTCAAGAAGACTTGCTATCATCAACTGGACCTCTTAATGGAAGCATATTTCTATGTATATGTCCAATTTTCACACATTACACAATGCCAGTCAGTTCACGATGTACTCTTGTTCCACACCTTGCTGGAATCTCGCTATAAAGCAACCCTGGAATGTTAGAGTGATGTTAGTTTCTTAGATATTGGACCATGGGGGGCAGAGCTCAGCTGAGCTTCATTCTCCTGGTTTTCATGATTAACTGGGTGGCCGCCTCCTTGCGGATCGGTTCAGAGGCCGCCTACTTGCGGAACGGTTCAGAGCCCCACCACCAGGGATATATTTCCCTCTCCTCCCCTATCAGCTTTCCGAAAAGACCACTCCCTCCGTGACTCCCTTGTCAGGTCCACACCCCCCAACAACCCAACCTCCACTCCCGGCACCTTCCCCTGCAACCGCAAGAAATGCAAAACTTGCGCTCACACCTCCCCCCTTACTTCCCTGCAAGGCCCCAAGGGATACTTCCATATCCGCCACAAATTCACCTGCACCTCCACACACATCATCTATTGCATCCGCTGCACTCGATGTGGCCTCCTCTATATTGGGGAGACAGGCCGCCTACTTGCAGAACGGTTCAGAGAACACCTCTGGGACACCCAGACCAACCAACCCAACAACCCCGTGGCTCAACACTTCAACTCCCCCTCCCACTCCACCAAGGACATGCAGGTCCTTGGACTCCTCCATCGCCAGACCATAGCAACACGACGGTTGGAGGAAGAGCGCCTCATCTTCTGCCTAGGAACCCTCCAACCACAAGGGATGAACTCAGATTTCTCCAGTTTCCTCATTTCCCCTGCCCCCACCTTGTCTCAGTCAAATCCCTCGAACTCAGGGATTTGACTGAGTTCCTAACCTGCAATCTTCTTCCTGACCTATCCGCCCCCACCCCACTCCGGCCTATCACCCTCACCTTGACCTCCTTCCACCTATCGCATTTCCAACGCCCCTCCCCCAAGTCCCTCCTCCCTACCTTTTATCTTAGCCTACTGGACACACTTTCCTCATTCCTGAAGAAGGGCTTATGCCCGAAACGTTGATTCTCCTGTTCCTTGGATGCTGCCTGACCTGCTGCGCTTTTCCAGCAACACATTTTTGGCCCTTTATGCAGCCAACAATTTGAAGTAATAACTCCATCTATCTGGAAACAGCTTCATCCATTTTGTGGTCACTGATTATTTATCAAAGTATGACACAGCAATCCAAAATAGAAAATAGTACATGTCACCTTTATTTAAGGCTCCAGGCACTTTCCACTCTCTCAGTCATCCACCAAGACCCTCCCCTTCTTATTTTACCCATGTTTTATATTCTTTCCCCTGTAACCATGCAATCTCTGCCAATGCCCTGGACCCAGTTATAAGTTATGTTGACATGTCTGCAGAACACATACCTGCCAATGATCCTATGCCTCTCCTTATGCCAATCCCGTCAATATTTGCACTCCACTTTTCAATCCCTATGAGACCACACAGTACCTGCCATGACCCTCATACTCCCACTCTAAAGGATCTAACACCCCTCTCCCTGTCAGCATACCCTCTGGCTCCCAATTTCCAAATTTAAAATGCAAGGACACGGACCTGGAAAATAGCACCACTGTTGTTTAGACACGACCGTCTCTTATGATCACCACCCTGAAAATCTCTCACCTACCCAACAAAAGGATCACATCATGACTGACAGGATTACTGGTTGCCCCCTTGGCCCCTGGGTGCTCTAGCAGCCTGCACTGGACAGTTTACCTCTCTTGTCCCAGGACACCCTTGCTGCCTTGTGTCACCTTTGCTACAAATTTCCTGACAGACCCTTTCTTCTTCGTGCCACATCATCTCCACCAAAAACCCAGCCTCTTTTCCTCCCTGCTGCAGTTTTCACTCTATGCTACCCTGGAGACCTACCCTTTCATCCTGCCTTCTATTGCCTTTGCTCCACTCTGCCATGGAGACTCAGACTTCCTCCCTCCCTTATGCTGTCTTCAGTCATCTTGGAGCACTGACCCCTGATCTCCATCAAAAACATAGCTGTAAAAATGTATCATTAGAGGTGGACATAATTGGGGCTGAAGTACACTATCTCCCCTCCAACACTATTTTGACTTAACCCCTCTTTCTTTTTCTACCTTTCCTTAACATTTCTTACTAGTAGAAAATAGTACATGTCACCTTAAGGCTCCAGGCACTTTCCACTCTCTCAGTCATCCACCAAGACCCTCCCCTTCTTCCTTCACCCATATTTTATATTCCTCCCCCTGTAACCATGCAATCTCTGCCAATGCCCTGGACCCAGTTATAAGTTATGTTGGCATGTCTGCAGAACCCATACCTGCCAATGATCCTATGCCCCTCCCCTGGTAGGCAGTGATTATAAATTGCTTGTTTAGTTGATTATTTGAGTGATTTAGTTGCCAGATACGAAAAAGTATTAATTAATTAAAAACATTTTGCTACTGAAAACAAAATTTAACAAACAAAATATATTGCTCAAAAGACAAAGCAGCAACTACTTACACTTACACCCAGGAGGAAACCTACCTAAACCTCATCTAGGTAGTTTGGTTTATGAATACTCATATTTCCCAATTAGGAAGTAATTAATTGATAAGGGGGGCTTGATCATGGAAAGATGTAAGTGAATGCACAATGGTAGTGCCCCTACCTGTAGACCGAGAGACCCAAGTTGCTCCCACCTGCTCCAGAGGTGTATAATAACATCTCTGAACAGGTTGATCAGACATCTGAATTAATGATTAAAAAACATGAAGTGAATGCAGATGGGTTTCCCAACACTTACTATCAGGAAGTTCATACCACCTTTAAATTTCCAAGGAAATTCAATAGCTCATCGTTCTGTCAGAATTGTGAATTTTGATCTCTCACCTGATTACATTCCCCTGCCCTCTTTTCTTTCTGATTGTGGTAGCAGCACAGAATCCCATATGTCCATGGTCCTGTTTCCCTACAAGATCTAGCATGTAAATGAGAGAAGAGGAGAAATCTGGGAAAAGATTAACAACAAGTGCATTTTTCCATTTCATATTCGAAATATACTGATTTTCTCATAACTCACTGGTAACTCGGGCTTGATTAATATAAAAACGCCATGAAGTCAGGTGAATTTGGAATTGATTCTTGTGATCCTAGTTTGGAAACATGGATATTCCTTTACTGTAGCTGACCACAGTGTGTGATCAATTGCAATAAATAAACGACTTCTCAGAAAGATCTGTTTTTCATCATATTTAATTTTCCAGTCAGTATCTTCAGCTAAACCCCATGACAAGTCCTAAGCTGTGTGTATCTAAACAAAATGCGCCAGGTTGTGCCACGTGTTCATTTAATCTATGCAAATATCTTTGACCCTGGAAATTGGGATGGGTTATGGATAAGGGGTTGATGCCTTATGATTAAGGCATTACTAGTGAGCAGTTGGACAGACCTCCCTCTCTCTTTGAGCCCTGTGCCCAGGAGTTCACTGAAAAACACTGAGACATGTTTCACAACAGTTAGTCATTGACTGAGATCACCAGAAAAGTGTTACTGAACCTGATAAAGTCACTGATGCCTGGAAGTGGTCTACTAGAGAATGCAATAATAGTTTAAAACCATTATGGTTGATATCCATAGACCTTAACTGGAACCCAGATTATAGTGCCATTTTTCAATAACTATCCTTGTTGTTCACTGGGTAATGAAGATCAGTTTAAAAAATAGGAGCAGAAATACACCTTATGACCCCTTAGACCTGCTCTGTCATTTAATATGATGATGGCTGATGTTCTTTCTCAAAAGGAGGTTCACTTGATTGCCTACAGAGCTGACGGGCTTTGACTTCGAAGAGAGAGATTGAGCAGTTTAGGCCTAGACTCTCCAGAGTTTAGAATAATGAGACAGAATCTCATTAAAGTATAGAAGATGCAAAAGGGGGTTGACAGAGTAGATGTAGAGAGGATGCATCCTCTTGTTGGACAGTCTAGAACGAGATGTCTTTATTTTTAAGATAAGGAGTCGCAGACTTAAAACACAAATGAGGAGTAATTGCTTAATTCAAAGGGTTGTGAATTTTTGGAAATCACTGCCCCAGAGTACAGTGGATGCTGAGGCATTAAATAAATTTAAGGAGGCAATAGGTTTTTAATTACTAATGAATTGAAGAACGAAGCAGGCAAGTGGAGTTTAGGCTTAAATGAGATCAGCCATGATTGTGTAAATTGGCAAAACAGGCTTGAAGGACTGAATTGCCTACTCCTGTTCCTATGTCTTTACGTTCAGTTTCCCACCTGCTCCTCATAATCCTTGATTCCCTATAATCTGAACCTTGAAAATGGCTTTGCTGGGGCTTTGTGTGAAATCTCATTTGTAAGATTCTATTGAGCAATACTTCAACCAAGCTTTCAATGATTTAATCAAACAAAAGAACACAAATGTTGAGATAGGATTTTAAAATATGGTTCTTTATTTTCAACAAGTACATAATTTGGTTGAATTTGTTTGCCACTATCCTGGAGGAGAATAGTTAGGAGAGATATTGATTGGCATAAATCTTTTTGTCTAAACAATTTCCTTCCTTTATTACCATGGCTGCAGCTGCCAGAAAATATGATGGTGCAATAATTAAAGTGGTCTAGCAATCAGAAGAACAGAGGTGAATGGTAAAAAAATTACTGAGTGGCATATTTCTTCTCTTCCTAAACTGACTTAAGTTTTAATCTTGGTAATAAGCTCCAATGGACAAATTTAGGAACACTGAAGGTTAAGAAAATCAATTTTGATACTCATCACTACTGATTATTTCATAATTGGAAAGATTATTGATTAATGGAAAAGTTTAACATTTCAGTTTTTCAAATCTATACTAACAAAGTTATGACTCACTCATCAAACAAATGTTTTAAAGACTGGAGGCCTGTGACGACCAGTGTTCCACAGGGATCAGATCTGCATTTTCTTTTGTTTGTCATTTATATAAGTAATTTGGATGAGAAAATAGAATGCATGGTTAGTAAGTTTGCAGAAGACACCAAAATTGGGAGAATTGTAGACACTGAAGAAAGTTTTCTAAGATTACAAAAGGATCTTTATCAAATGGGTCAATGGGCTGAAAAATGGCAGATGGAGTTCAATCTGAATAAATGCATTTTGGTAAAACAAACAAGGGTAGGGCTTATACAATTAATGGTAAAGATTTGGGTAGTGTTGTAGAACAGAGGATCCTAGGGGCACAGGTACATAATTCTTCGAAGTTTGCATCACATATAGAAGGGGTGGTTAAAGAAGTGTTTGGCACACATGCCTCCATCGCTCAGTCCTTTGAGCATCAGAGTTGGGAAGTCATGTTGAGGTTGTGCAGGACATTGGTGAGACCTCTTCTGGAATACCCTTGTACTGTGTCCAGTTCTGGTTGGCCACATAGAGGAAGGACATTATCAAGTTGGAGAGGATTCAGAAGAGATTTACCAGGATATTGCTAGACATGGAAGATTTGAGTTATAAAGAAAGGCTGGATAGGCTGGAACTTTTTTCACTGGGATGTAGGAGGTTGACAGGCAATTTGATAGAAGTTTACAAAATAATGAGAGGGTATAGATAAGTTAGTGGTAGTTTTCTTTACCCTAGGATGGAGCATTTCAAGACTAGCGGGCACATTTTTAAGATGAGAGGAGAGAGATTTAAAAAAAAACATAAGAGGCAATTTTTTTACCCAGAGGATGGCTTGCATGTGGAAAAAACGTCCTGAGAAAGTAGTGGATGTGGGTACAATTACAATGTTTAAAAGACATTTGGATAGATACATGAAAAAGGAAAGGTTTGGAGGGATATGAGTCAGGAGCAAGCAGGTGGGACTAGTTCAGTTTAGGATTATGTTCATCATTGGACCAAAGGTTCTGTTTCCATGGTCTGTGACTCTATAAGTGGATGGATAGAGGCATGATATTTGGCACATAGGTGAAATCTAAGCAAAAATCTTCCCAGCCTCAGAATGATGTGGGTACTATTGAAAAGGTTAGGAAAATCATGTGAGTTGGCCAGTGAGAAGCTTCTTGATGCTAAAAGTAAAAAGTATCACCTTCCAGCCAAGTTTTGCATGGTGACTCTTGCTACTGACAGTGAGCAGCCTAATTTGACGTGTTGGCATGCATTCATATCCTATTATTAACCTCATCTCATCGATATGAAGATTTCCATTCTCCTACCTGCTGGAAAGCCAATTCCTGATGTGGAAGTCAAAATGGTTTCCTGATGATTTCAGCTTGCCAGGTGCTCCTCTGAATCTCCCACTTGGGAGACCAGATGCCAACATCTCAGGGCATGTTCCACGGGCAGTGACTGCACTCATGCCTGTCCGCATTTTTCATGTACCAGCCTAACCGCACCATCATAGCATGTCTAATTACCATAAGCTGTTGCAGGTCAATGCTGCACTTTGAAGCAATGTGGCACCTTTCGATTGCAATGCTGCCAGGACATTTACACAGAGTGACAGGTACCAACCTCGTGGATTCGACCAGGCTGCATCTCAGACCTACCTGCTCAATTTCTCCACATTCACATACTTTTTGCCTGTCTTGTTACTGTGAGCTGCATCTTAAAGACTCACGGTACTCCTATATCCTAACTCATCTTGAAGTGCAGGCACAAAGCCAGGTAGCTGGTCATACTTGCCAGCAGTGGGCATGTTGCTGAACATGACCATGCTACAACATTCTCACACCTGGACCATTGGCTAGTATAAATGATCATATCTTAAAATATAAGGGGAGTAGTCCTCAGTCAAGTAAAGAGAGACATCTTTCAGTCAGTGAGTCCCAACGCAATGAGTCAAGAGCAGCATCTGATAGAAGTCCAGAGGCTTGAACACGGTCAGTCAGCCTGTTGCAGTAGTTAGAGTCAGTCCGTCTGTACCTCTACTGTCCAGGATTAGGGCATGATCAGCCCTGTGGGTTACCAGTATTATCAATCTGGAAAGTCAGTTCACGAGCTGCACAGAAATGAGTCAGAAGTCTGGTCATTCTTCTTTGACATTATGTATTTAAAATGATCAAAGGAGTGGTCACAGTTAGTCCTGGGGTCTATCCAGTAAAATTCAAGGTGGGAGGGAGATGTTAGTAGGGGCCATTTCTGCCAGAGGGAAGCTGGGGAACTTCACTGTGGATATTGAAGGTAGCATGCTGAGATGCCAACAATTGTGGAGGGGAAACTGAATACATAAGGGAGCAGATGAAGGAACTTTGATAATGCCATACTGGAGGGAGGGTCAATCATACCCTGGCTTGGATGGTGAGACAGTGGACGTATCTGCCACGTTGACTCTATATTTTTGGAGTTGCGGGGGTGGGGGGGGGGGGTGAATGAGGAGGGAGGTGTTAAAGTAGGGAAATGAAGATTTAGATTGATGGATTAGGGAATGTGGACATGCTCAAAACTAATGGGTTCAATGGAGAGAATTACCAAGAAGGGAATGTAGGAAGACTACCTACTTTATTTTACAAGCACTTGCACCCCTCACTTTTAGATATACCAACAGGGAGCTGTAAACTATAGCCCAGTGTTGCTTTCTTGGTTTGACTTTGGTTATTGTAGACAGTGCACAATGGTTCACTGTGTGCATAACCTTTTTTGTGACTGCTTACTTTGAAGCACCAAATGACCTTTTCTTGATAATCTTATATTTCAAGGTACCTTGTAAATTTATAGAATAAAGGTTGAAATTTGGATGATCTATGATGTTCTCAGCCTCCTCTTCAACATTCAGCCATCATCTCCTCTGGTGCTGACAGATTCTTCCGCAGTTCTGACAATATGGATACCAAGACCATCAGAAAAGTCATTATACAAGAATAATAAATATCAGAGCAGGAAGCCTTTTGACCAATATTGGAATCAGCACAGCTATGTCGCAGACGAGAGCCTAATGAGCAATTTATGCTCCTAATTCTGCAATCTGCAAAGCCAGTAATTCTTCCTCCTGATATCTGATCTGCAGTTGCCTTTAGATTCAATCACTGCTACTTCCATCTCCCTGGATCTGTCCAGACAGGAAAATCAAATGTAGATGAAGAAATGTGCAGAATTTTCACAACCAACAAAATAAATTTCAATTGTCAAACTATTTGCCCTTTTGTCCATTTTAACCATATTTCTGTGGCAAGTACATACATGCTAAAATTATTACGGCATTAGTGTAGGTGAGGAGGTGTTCCACGCAAATGAGGCGACAGTGTAAAGAACATGCCAAGTTTGTGGTGTCACCAACGACAGTTAGTGACATCACGTGAGCAAAGATGTCATGGGCAATAGTGAGTGAGACACTTGTTCAGGGGTGGGCACAGTAGCAGAGATAGAATAATGAGGTGTCAGGTATCAGAGAAGAAAAATGCTGGCTCTTCCGCTGTCAGAGTACAGAAGGTCATTGCCCTTCTTCCCGCAGAGTTGGATATCGAGATAGGCTTTGCCAAACTTCTCATCTAATTCTAACAAAAATCTCACCAAATTCTACGTCACTCAGAGCCCTAAAAAAGTCTGTCTCCCGTCTTTCAAGCCTTTCCTGATATGTATACTCAAACATTTCTGGCATCATATTTAAAGTTTCTCTTCACCCTCTCCAGTTTCTCTATAACCTTTTTACAATGTGACGACTGGAACAGCATGTAATCAACTTAAGCTTAGTCCAACTAAAGTTTGGCACAGTTTTAGTATAACTTCCCTTCTTTTTGGTTCTACACCTTTTAATATACAGCTTCGTGTTTGGTTCCCATTTATTTAATGGCCTTACTAAACTATAATGCAACTTTTATTGACTGATGTATTTTGACTCCACAATCCTTTTGATCCTTTATCGATGTACACTTGCATCTTCCAAGTAATAAGTGATGTCCTGTAGTGTACAGGACCTTACATTATTTCTGTTGAACTTCATTTGCCAGTTATTTGCCCATTCTGCAAATCTATTAATGATGCTGCAATTTTGTTGCACTCCTCCTCTGTATTGACTATTCCTCTATGCCCCAAAATTTTGTGTTATCTGCAAAGTTAGAAATTGTATCTTTAATTCCAAAGTTCATATCATCCACATAAATTGTGTACAGCAGTGGACCCACCATCAATTCCTATGGAACCCCACACACAAACCTGCTTCCACTGTCCAACTCTTTCTGTTTTGAAGCCAGCTACTAATCTGTTGTGGGAGATAGTGAGGTCTGCAGATGCTGGAGATCAGAGTTGAGAGTGTGTTGCTGGAAAAACACAACAGTTCGGTCAGCATCTGAGGAGCAGGACAATCGATGTTTCAGGCCGGAGCCCTTCATCAGGCCTGAAACATCGATTTTCCTGCTCCTTGGATGCTGCCTGACCTGCTGTACTTTTCCAGCAACACACTCTCAATTATTAATCTGTTCTGCCACTCCTCACTCCATATCCTCTGACTTATTCACTGTCTATTTGGGGGACTCCTTGTCAAAAGTCTTCCAAAAAATCTGACGCATTCCATTTACTGCATTGTCCACTTCATCTGTTACTTTCTCAAAATGCCTCAAAGAGATTGGTCAAGCAAAATTTTCCCTTTTATTCTTCATTTTATCAATCATGCTTTTTTCTTTCCAGAGGTAGGACTACCGTGACACCCATGACTGAAAACAACATATTTCAGTACATCGAAATAAGCAGAAAAATATCTGACGAGTCAGTCCACTCCCTGTAAAGTACTCGAATATCAGCCAAAAATTGGAAACTTCATAAATGCATGTAACGGCACAAGCAACCAGAAGCAATAGCCCAGCTATTAACCCGTAAGTAGTTCACAATCCCTTAAACAATAGTGGTAAAGGCCGTTCATTTTGTTTTACATTGTGTTCAGCTAAGACAGGACACTAGCTGAAGTGTGGAACTCAAAAATCGCAATGCCAATATTAATCGTAATCTGCCCACTCCAAGTCCCCTGCATGTAAGCTTCTTCACCAGGATGATGCACAGCTTTCTTTCCACTGGAAATATCTCCACACATCTCCTATTTTCAAGTCTTAGATGGAACATGGTCCTTACAAAGTAGCCATGGCAGAGCTTAATTTATTCCCAATCAAGCACAGAGATGTCTCCTTGACTTTCACATAACGAAGGCAAAAAGGAGAGTAAAAACTACAATGCTAAGTCTGGAAGGTACTTTCAGTCAGTGCAATTTCCGTGAAAGCTGCGCATTATAAAATATCGCATAACTAGCACAAACATGGTTTTACATCATTTTAAAGAAACCCCATAATGGTACATTTTCTATATCTATGTCTAATATCATATGGTCATTGTAAACAATGTAATGATTTGCAAAGCACTTTTCAAAGAAATATGCAATACACTGCAACTTGGAAATTGTGACATCTTTCATACACTCCTGTGGTCTATTTAAATCTTTCAACAGATTTTCATCATAATGAAAATGTTGAGCAATAAAGAATTGTGCAATCTCAATCAAGTTACTATAGATATAGTTTGAAGAACTTCAGTGTGCAGGAGAGTGATAGAAATCTTCAAAAGATTTATATGTCATAGTGCTCTGCCATGGTTTGATTAGGTAGTACAGGTACTTGTCCATATCCACAATATATGGCATTTCCAAAACTCCTACCTTGATTTCCAAAAATTACTGTGTAAATCCAATACAAGTGTGGGCTACTTAAGAGAGTGAATTTATCATTGCTGGATCTTTTACCACCTGACATGTTTTCTACAATCTTTTTTACTGCCTCTTTAGATTGGAGATGGAAGTATGATAAAGCAGGCTACTTTTTCAGGTTACTTTTCACTTACTGCTCTTCGTTTCTGCTACATCAACAGCATTTTCTTTCCTTGTTGCTGTTTTTTTTCCTAGTTGGCTCATTTCTGACAATGTTAATAATCCCTTGTATATCGCTTTTTACAGTATGATTTCTGACATCCAGCCCAGCAGATTCAAAAGGACCAGGCAGGTTTCTGGGGGAGTACTTTAGATGCAGAAATGCCTTGAAGACAGCAATTTATTATATTTAGGACAGTATGACATTCCACTTCAAGGAAATGGCCTCCATACATATTGGGGAGGGTTTGTGGTTTTGGGTGGGTAGGGGGGATGGATGGGGGATGGGGAGGTTGGTTTGAAAGAATGTCTCTGTGTTTTTAGAATAGACATAAAGATAGGAGGCAGCATAATGAAGGCAGGAGGATAATGGATACTGGAAGAATTTTGCCTGAGGCTATGTGGCTGCTTTTCCTACTACTGCATAACTAGTATATTTATAATTCAAATACCTAGTTTTAATAATTAACTACTACCGAATATTAAAAACAAAATGTTCAGAAGATTATGCACTGATATTCAGGCACACTGCAGTCAAAATGTCTACTGTTAAAATATAAATAGAGAAGGATATAGAGAGGACACAAGCAGCAAATGTTCTGGGGCAAAAAATTGACAAAAAATCTTATTGCAAAATTGTACATAAATGGCTACTTTAATTTTTCTCCAGTCAGAACCCATCTTTGTATTGCATGTTCTTTTTTAAGTCTGACTGGGAAAAGCATTGCAGCAGTAAGATTTTGTTCTACCTTACATTAACAATAAGAGCTCACTACCTACACAAATAAGAGATTCGTTTAGCAATCTGTCAGAGTTATAATTTTGCTTATTTCTTTAAGGAAAGGTAACCTTAAGTTATCTTTCATACTAAAAATTTCAGGGCTTATGTTAATGCTAAAATGAGTGCTTTACGTTTCAAACTGAAGGTCAATTCCAGGCTCAATTTTAAGGGCTGAGTATTGGCTATGGATCATTCTTATCCATAGCTCAGCTTAAGAATCTAAGCTTAAATGGTCTTCTGTAAAACGCATAATAATCAGCATTTCTCTTTGATAATGAAACAATTAAGAGGAACATCATTAAACTTCTCACTTACACAATGAAGGTTACATTTTCATAAACTAAATGATACTCACCAGAGCTTAGCTGGCTGATCCATTAAGGGTCATCCTTACATAAATACTTGTTCCATTTCAACCTATATTGCTGGAAAGAAAATTCAAGATAGTGTGAAACACCTTGTTACACCTTTTCATATGACAAGGTTTCCAAACACTTTTTTGGAGATATAACTTTCTGGGTTGAAACTATTAGATTCTTATTGTAGTTTGTGACCCAAGTTGGAAAAGACTGGGGTTAAAGTCTTAGCTTGAAAGAACTGAGGCAAAGTTATTTGGAAATTCCTCTAATTCCCTTCTTTTGAAATACAAATATTGATTATATAACCTCAAAAGAATGTCCACAATGTGAAGGTGACTATCATTTTAATTGTCTAATTTCTACAGATCTAAATAACTCTATCCATGGTTATATGATCATTTGGACTATTAGAGTGGGAACATAATCAGGAAACAGCAAACTTATGAGGCAGCTGAACTTTCTCCTTATCTGACATCCATAAACATGCATGCACTTTGCAATACAAGCATTACATAATGAGCAGGAATCAGAAACCTGACTAATACACTCTTTTGGAGTCCAGAGATGCTGAAGCCAATTACTGCAGTTCCACAATCAGCCCAACTGAGACCAACTAACTCAGTACAGAACAGAGAGTGAACCACAGGTCTTCATGTTGTTTATGGCTCAGCATCACACCATGTGGTACATTTAACCACTAGATCTTTAAAGATGCCTGAAACACTTCCAATTTTACTTTCTGTAAAACAGTATTTAGTAAAGTCAACAATTGGACAACAGTTCTCAATTTTCACTTGAATGCATACAAACTATTCTTCTAAAGCACTCTTAAGCAGGTTCATTAACTGGAATAACATGAAAAACATTTTTAGTAGTATATTTGCTTGCTGAGGACAAACAAGGACACAAATAGAAAACAAAAGCCTTGAAATTTGGGATTTTTTTTAGTCAACATTATAACTATCACAGCATCCAATTAGTCCTGCTCTTTTTCCTAATTATATGATTTTTGTCATCTCAGTCAGGGCAAGAGAATACTCCCAGAATCTGTATGTTCTGCACACTTCTTGAAATATGTTATGACCAGGTGAGGAGGAATAAAGTGGCTTCCTTCCTTTCAACTTCCTTGGTTGGCTGTAACAAAGATTTATGTTCTTTTTAGATGAGGCTATACCTTTCTCCAATTGAAATATAGTTAACAATAAGAAGCCAATTAAAAGGTTTGCTTGAGTGTAAAAAAAAGTGGTTTTATTACCTGCTAAGGCTGAGAAAAATAATAAGAGATGCCACCTCAAACATCCACAGGTAAAAAGTTGAAAATACATAGTGTCCATTACAAAATGAATATGGACTTTAAAGCTCTTCGGGTGTCCTTGATGCATAATGGTTTTAATTTGAGATCACAATTGCTTAACTGGTATCATGTACCCTCAGAGACAGCAAATGCTTCCGTTATCTTTTCTGAAGTTTCTTTTTAGTTAACTCTGTCAAAGGGCACTTTTCTTCCTGAGAGGGAGAGTGAAAACTTTCTTCCAACTGGTTAAAGTCAAATATCCATCACCCCAGCCAAAAGCAGCTGACAGAAAAATTAAGATAGTTGGCTTTTCCAATTTCAGACTTCACTGTTTCCAAGCTTATCCTGTTGGTGTAAATCAAAATAGCAGGTGAGGTTTTCTTTCCACTTGACTGGATGGACATGTTCCAGTCAGATTTTTCCCATTTTCAGTTAAAGTGTTTTGTTGAATGAAATTTATGGTGCCTGATCTACGATGGCCTGCAGTGTCTTTTCTTGTGCAATCTTCTGCTCTTCACCTCATTAGTTACTCACCAAGCCTTTTGGACAGGTTGATGTTGAAGTGCAGGTCTGACTGTTTCAAATCCCCAGACTGCAAAGGCATGGATCCCTGGACTTTGGTAGGACTGAATACATGACTAACCTTGGCCAACCATCCAGACCGGAATTGGGTGAGTTCCTTGATTTACTGTGGAGTTTCCACTAACTGACTGAAGCTGTCTTTCACTCCACCTTTGACTTTCAAACAGCCATTTGCTTGAAGCACATGCAGTGTGTAAACTGCCTTAAAGCAACATGTCAGCCCTCCCCCTTGCCTATCCAGTGCTCTCCACCATGTCAAACCACCTGCCTCTCTCTTGCTGTGCTTAAAGGCAATGGAAGCCACAAAAGCTGGCAACCCCCAATTAAGCATAAAGTGTGAGCTCTACGAAAGCAAGCTAAAAGCCATAAAATGCATCTGGAAGACATGGATGCATCGCCTGTGTGTCCCTGCACGCAAAGCAAGCCAGCATATAAGGTGTAGCTACTGACCTCCAAAGCAAAATATTGAACAGTGAAAGTAGTGTGTAAATTGTTCTAAGAACAGACATGATGAGGTAATGAGGCTCAATGTTTGCCGTTGCTGATATGTGTGGATGGAGAGACAAGGAGGATAGTGGTCAAGAAGTATGCAAGGATATGTCTGGAAGATGGTGGGACGAGCAATTAGCAAGCTGCATCTGCCAGGTAATCACTCTCCTCTACATGCCAGGAATTGGTTTCTGATAGTTTCTCAGGGAAGAAAATAACTGGAAGTGGCATATACATAAGGCAAGTTTGGCTAATCATGAGATGAAAATGCACAGAAATAATGTAATTGCTGCTCAACAGTGAGACTCTGAAGTCACCATTTAAAAGTGGAAAAATATTTCTTGTTGCCGAGATGCAAGTTTTTCCACTCTCATGGTATTTTTCCAAATTTCTTGCCAATGTCCGCGACACATTAAACAGTGGCTAATTTTACGCAGTGTCTTTTGATAAACTGTTAATTTTGGTTAAGGTAATTTTGTTTCTTTCATGGTGGTGGCACGAAGTTTAGCTTAACAATGCAATCAGCTGATAGTTGGGGCCATTTTAATCCAGTACTTTTCCTTTTAAAAACCATTTAAGTCCATGGAAGTGCCATGTATTAAAATTAAACGATTGCATTTGAAAATCAATAGTCCATTTTTATCAGTATTGTGGCAGAGAGCACACAATACATATTTCCAGGCCTCTGAATGCACTCATGCTGCCAATAAAAAAATGCTAACACCAGATTCAACAGTGAGTTGGAAAACAAATCATCCTATCCTTCTTTGGAAATCTTACTCAGTGTATTCATTATAACAAGGAGGATCAGTTAACACTTGATAAATCTGACCAATAGATAGGGAAAATGTGGCTATCCTCTTTGAATAGCATCATGGTTTTGTTGTGCTCACTTGTGCCCTCATGCGTGGATCTTTATCTTGACATTGTCTAAATTTTTACTGAGAAGAAGAAAATTGAACAGCGGTTATGTGAGGAAACTGTACATTTCTTTTTTTTTATTGTTCATATAAATTGCAATGTAAATAACATGCTATTTGTGTTATCCCAAAGTTCCTTTACTACTTTTCTTCTCAAATTAGCTACTTTTGTAATTGTTTGGTAAGTCATATCTGCTGTAGTGCAAACAGATATCAAGTGTCATTCCTTGTGACTTTAGATTACCTCAGTGTAAAGAGCAAAAAGGAACAGATGAAACCTGACTGCCATATGCTATAAAGAGGGGAGGTGAAGGAGGTGCGAGTTTTTTTGTTTGAGTGACAGTCCTTTGGTGCAGAAGATCAGCTTATTATTTCAGTTACATTATGTGTCAAATTCATCATTTCTAGGATGAAACGCTCCTTTATTTTGAAGTATCTTAACGCCTTCCATTGCCTAGTTTTGAAATTACATAAAGCATCGGAAAGAAAAGCTGACACCCTCAACCAATTAATCAAGCAATTTAACTGTTGCAGTTAATTTGTTATGCATCTTGATATCTAGTTTTTGAACATCTCAGTGCTGAAAAGAAATTTAAAGCAAGTTACGATGCTTTCAAATGATGAAGATAAAACGCAAAAATATCAGAATGGTCCATTATATTTCAACAATTCTGTGAAACTTGACCTTAGTTTCTGCGGCATGTATCATAATACTCTAGGTACATATTGCATAAAGGAGAATTATGGAAATTTATTTGCGCCTCATCATTTTTCATATACCTGTGATACTTGTCTCAATGTAACTGAGGTCAGCAGGAAGATCTGATTTATAGATTGTTTGGTGGCTGTTCAGATTCATTTCACAATCTTAAGACATGATATGTAATTTGATTGGGGTAGTGTAAGTGGAAATAGACTGAGCTCTGCAGATTTTTCCCCTTTTTTCTTGTGTTTAAACCTTCATTATATCTCAAACTTAGATATTATGGTTGTGAGATAAACACAATTGCCAGGATTAATTTGCTGGAGTGGTCAATAATAGCTAACACATGGATAATATTAGATACTTCTAAAAGTATGTATGTCACAGTATTTGTAGTGCCTGCTGTTGATCTAAATTTAGTTCTCCAGAAGCGAGGTTATAAGACCTATTGCTTCTGTGCCGAGAGCAATTAGTTCCTTTTAATTTCAAGCCCTGCGCTTCATCCAGTGGCCTTGCTGAGAACTGACAAAATTCATCCAACCATAAGATTAGTTCTCTTCACCACTATAAATTCACTTCTAGAACCTAGTCTGGTGTAGTATTTATATCTGAAATATCAGCCTCAGCTATGCAGGAATCACACAAAAAAATTGATTTTAAAGATAATCTTCCATTAGATGTCGGCATTATAAGCAAGGCCAGCTTTTAGTCTCCAACTCTTAATTGGTCAAGGAAGTTAAATTGTTCAAGAGCCATGATTTTGCACCTGCTGCAACCTGACATCCCTGTTCTTTAGCTACAGTTAAAGCTTTTGGCATCCCCTGGTTGTTGAAGGTGAGGAATTCAGAAATGGCAATTCCATTGAATGTTATAGGATGTATTTAGCTTCTCTGATTGGAAGTGGTCGTTACTTGACACTTGTGTGACATACATGCTACCTACCACTTATATTGTCCAGGTCTCACTCCATATTACATGTTTTGAATCAAACAGAACTCTGTACAATCAATGAATATCTGATCCTGACCATATGTTGGAGGGAAATTCATTAATGAAGGAGCTAAATATACTTGAGCTAAAGAATTTTTACGTCATTCCGATGATAATTAATATTATCAGGATTTCTTCAAGCCAGATTCTGCCAAATACTGTCTTGGTGTCAAGGGTTATCATTCATACTTCATATATGGAATGTATCATTTTTATCCATTTTTGGCCCAATACTGTAATTCATTTTGGAAACAAAGGATAATAATAGAATCTAAACAGAGAATTGGTAAACAGATTATTGCTGAATAAGTGTCATTTGAAATCATTTTCTTCAATACCTTCCATCATTTTGGTGATGATTTAGGATTGAGTGGTAAGTGGCTACATTTGAATTGTCCTTATTTTTGAAGACAGGACACACCTAGGCAATTTTCCACATGGAGAAAGTGAAAACTGCAGATCAGAGTCAAAACGTATTGCACTGGAAAAGCACAGCAAGTCAGGCAGCATCCAAGGAGCAGGACAATCAACATTTCAGGCATTTGTCCTCCATCCACGTGGTTGGGTAGATGTCAGTGTTGTAATTATATTGGAATATCTTGGCTTGTGGTACATTCATTGTGGAACACAAGCATTCAGCAATGCAGCTGGAATATTGTTGCAGCCCATTACCTTTGCTCTGTTCATTATATTCAGCCATTTCTTGGAATCATATGGAGTAACTTCAATTGCCTGGAGTCTATCATCCATGATTTGTGATGTTCAGAGGAGACAGAGATCGATCATCTATTCAGCATTTAATCTTGAAAATGACTGCAGTTGCTTTAGCCTTGTCCTTTATATTTATGTACTGGGTTCTGCTACAATTCAGGATTTGGATGTTCAAAGAGCCTCCTCCTGATTGATTGTCCAGTACCATTCATACCTAGTGTGGCAGGGTTTTTGAACCTTGATCTGATCTAGTGGGATCACTTCTCTCTGTCTATACCATGCCGCTTCCCCAGTTTAGTGTTGTTATATGAATTGCTTGCCATTACTTCATCCTGTTGTAAGACTAATCTGGTAGATTCACTACCACCATCCATTTTCAGGCTAGGGATCTAGAGTGGTTGCTTGGTTAGTGTGGCAGAAGAAAACTTATTGGGTTGTCTAAGAGAGGGGACTTTTGACTTAAAGGTGAGGCAGTTTATTGCATGATAGGAAATATATTCAAGTAAAATGATATGAAAGACATCATTACAGAGACTCTGAGAAAGACACAAACAGTAACTCTTATTCCTTTGATATCCTGAGCTGTTTTCCCACCAAGCCGACATGATGTCATCATACTGAGTGGTATTGAATGCACCTTCCAACATTAACCCTTTCTGACCCTTACACCCTTATATAATATTTCTATAATCAGTGTTATCATTTCATCAGGATGCCTGGTGCTGCTCCTGGCAAGGTCTGATACACGCTCGCTCATTGATTCAGAATTGGTGGGTTACTGGTAATGGCAGAATGAGGGCTATGTTGGACAACAAGATTATGGAGTATGGTGCAATATAATTTTGCTGCTGTTGATGAATACACAGTTTTAAAATGCTACATCTGGAATATATTTATCTCATTTACCGATGTGGTAGCATCACGCAACATGTTGGAGGGTGCCCTCTGTGTGGAGATGGGACTTTGCACAAGAATCAAAGTGATCCTTACTATCAGGGAGAGATGGATCTCTGAAAGTTGGCTTTACAATAAGTCAATATGTGGGTTTTTCACTCTTGTTTTTTTCACCAAGTGGCAGAGGTCCAGGTTGGCAGGTATAGTATTTAGGCTTTGGTTAACTGTAGTGCCAACAAGCCATCCTTGGTGATGGACCTTTAAGTTTCCTATCCAGATGATTTCCTCTGCACTTGTTGCCGTTGATGCTTCTTTCACATGGTGTTCAACATGGAGGAGCACTGTTTCATCAGATGAGGAAGGACAGCCACTAGCAAGAGATGTCCTTGCCCATGTTTGTTTTGATACAATGAGTCTTCATTGGGTGCAAAGTCATTGTTGTAGAATCCCAAAGTTACCCCGCCGAGACTGTATATCATTGTGCTGTCACTTATATTCAGTCTGCCCTTTCAACAGTGGAGAACAACTTGAGGATGGTGATGGTGAAATTTGGAACATTGGTTGAAATGTACAATTGGTTAGGCATGACCATACCAAACTCTTTGTTGACCAAGCTATGGGGCAGCTTTCCCCAATTTTGACACATGCCCAGATGTTTTTAAAGAATCTTTTGACAAGCCAGCTGGCCTCTGTTGTCCTATTGCATCTGGTATCTATGTCAATATGGGATAGCCCATTTAGTTATATCCTTATAAGTAAATTTCAGACTTGATACAACTGAGTGAGGTGCTAATCTATTTCAGAGGGTAACTAAGAGGCAACTCATTGCCTAGAGGCACAGATAGGCCAGACTGGGTAAGGATGGCAGATTTCCTTCCTGTAAGGACTTTAAATGAACCAGATAGTTTGTTTTCACAACAAAAAGTACGCAGGGCTATAGGCAAATTATGGCACTAGTTTTTTATTCCGTATTTATTTGACAAATTGATATTAAATTCCACAGTTGTTGTGTTGGGATTTGAACATATGCCTCTAAATCATTAGTCCAGGCCTCAGGATTATTAATTCAATAATGTAACCATTCTGTTACTGTACCTTTTATACACACATTAGCTACTCACTATAGTGCTCTCTGTCACAACTTCTAGCATTAAAAAAAAGATTTGTGCCCCATCTCCTCTTTTAGAGGAACCACACACAAAGGTAATAATTTTTGCAAGCCTTGCAAAATCTTGGGCGTGTTTCTGGCACAGAATTGTTTACTTCCTAGTAATTACTATAGGCAATTTTTTCCTGTTTTAAAGTGTTTTGTTGCATGAGTTTCATGATGCCCAGTTTGCCACGGTTCGAAACAATTTTTCTCAGACAATTTTCTGCTCTTTACTCATTAATTATGTAATTGGACTCTTTGGTGCCTTCTTGGGAAACAGCAGAAAGAGCTCACCACTGACGGGGTCTTCTGATGTTCACACCACTGCAGCCATATTTAAAATCAAGCTGCACAGCACTTCAGGAACTGACTTTTACACTGTAGTACTGCACCATTATCCCCAAGGACATGATCCAGAAAGGCACACTAGCTCATCGCTTTGTGGACCAGGACCCACAGGTTAGAATGCTGAAGAAAATGGCTGTTCCTTTCCTACAGACAACCAAAGGAGGCCACATCACCAGACATAGGCAGGCTGGACCCCAGGCAACAGCCCAAGTCAGTGTTGTGTAAAGGGTTAAATGGAATGCATAACAGGATATGAGTAAAGTCAATGATCTTCCAAGCTCTGCAAGGGTAAGTGTCAACATTTTCCCTCTGCTACCTCACACTCACTGAATTATTTCATGTTTAAGAAGGAAGTCACAAAACATTTTATTGACATTGAGACTCTGATTTTTGTCAATCTCGCCATTAATTTCCCAGCTTTCTCATCATTACCCATACCTTACTGAGGAGGTGAAAATTTCAGCCTTCCTTTTAAAAATATTTCCATTGTGAAACACTGAAATTTTTACAGCATGTGGTAATATATTAACATTTAGAGATATTATTTAAAAACAAATAAAATGTGCATTGATTTATTTTGTGAATCATCTGCATTTTGTGAATCAACGGTCATCCTATGGTCTGTGCTGCTGAGTCTCACACCACTTTATTTATTTATGCACAAAGTATTTGGGCAAGTACTTTTCACAAGTGTTTCTGTATCTGTTTACAGAGGCAAGATTAAAATAATAAGCTGAACTGCAGATAAATATGTGACTTTCATTTTCCAGCATTTCAAAGTAACTTGCTAAGGATGCCTGGAAATACACAAACACTGCATGCTGGCACAGTGTTGTTGAACTGTTAATGTTTGGAGCAATGTGATCACACAACATGAAATAGGAAATATCCTATTGGGCGGTATCAAAGCTTAACCAGGAGACATAAACAATGGTATGGAACAAATGAATTCCAAATTAGTATCCAGCTGTACGAACTAAACTCTGGTGTTTTCAAACACTTAAATGAACCTACCTGCACATTTCATGCTATTGTTATCTCTGCAACAATAAAAGACCTAATGAAAATCTGAGAGAGAGCCAGTCTACTGGTCAGATTCCTCTCCCCACATGTTCCACAGAGTATAAACCTATTGACCAAAGTTCTTTTGCCAAATGTATCACATTCCACAACACATCTGTAAATCAGTCCTGAAGAAAAATCACTGGACCCTAAATGTTAACTCTGCTTTCTCTCTACTGCCAGTCCTGCAGAGTTCCTCCAGAAATGTCTGTTTTCATCTCAGATTTCCAGCATCTACAGTTCTGTGGTTTTTTTTGAGAACTGCAAATATCTTTGATAAATGAATGCTGGAGACCTATGATCACGTAACCTACACTGCTTCCCACATGCTGGCCATGGCAACAGAACACAAAGCCCCCATCTTACTTACAAAGTAGGATGTAAAGCTAATTTTCAATGTGAGTGTTCAGAATTAGAATTAGCTTTATCATCACGTTTACTCAAGTACAGGAGTATAATGAAAAGTTTACAGTGGTACCTCACATGGCACCATCTTAGATACAAAGGACCTAGGTACAAATCTTAGATACAAAATAGAGAGATAAAGAAAAATTGTTACAGTTATTCATAGCATAAGTTAGAAACAAAAGAAATAAAGTTACATAAATGAAAATAAAATGCATAGCCAAATTCTCAGTGCAAAGCTGTATTATTTGGTTTGAGACTGAGAGACACAAACCACAGGATGATTGGATAATTTGCAAAATGCAACTAATAGAAACTTTATGAACTAAACTCTGGTTTCACTAAATATTTAAATATTACCTTGTCCTGTCAAAACATTTCAAAGCACTTCACAACAAAATACTTCAGAAATGTAATAATTGCTATGTGCAAATGTGTGACAGCATTCTGAGTCAGAAACACCCTGAAAGTAAGGAATTAGTCACATTCTTGTGGTATTAATTGGGAATGAAATTTTGGCCGGACATTGGTAGAACTCTCTACTCTTCTTTAAAAGAGTCACAAGATGTACTATATCTACAAGAGCCATCAGAACAAGCAGATACTCATCTACAAAGGATTGAAAACTTAAGGGTTTATTTAACAGACAGCAACATTTCTGATTTATCTTTGATAAATTAAATATCCATCTACTGTAATCTTTGCTAACATAATGCCTCACTTGATAACAGCCAAATTAAACACAACTAACAAGAGTAGATTATCACTTAACCCAATGATTAACAATGTAACCCAAGTGGTTCCAGACCAATGTCTATTGAACAAACAAGGAAACTCCACTGGGAACCTGTTGAATGAGAAAACTATGCTAACGAGTGATCTGATCTCACAACTGTTAAGTGCTAAAGTCAGAATGGATCTTGAAGGTCACAAGTTAAATATTTTGAATATTCAACTGATCCCCGAGGGATTTTATATTTCTTTAATCATACTTCTGAAGCTTTCTTTGAATTTGTTTCAGGTATTTATTGGCACAGTTGGTAGAATTATAGGCAATGAGTTTCAAAGCTGTAAAAGAAGTCAGGGATGTTTTCAGAAATTCAATCAGTTGGGTCACTGTTTCAGGATGTAAATGACAGAAATAAACTAATATTAACAGCAAGGGACCAAGGAGAAACATATATAAAGGAGCAGCACTGACAGAGGAACTTGAACCATGTGAAACCTGAACTCGGATTGACAATTCACAAATAACTTTGGTGAATGGCTACTGGAAGTGTAATCCCACCAGAGTTTCACTCCATGGATGATTTTGAATCAGAGTTGATCTGTTTCTACATAGAACAAAATGAAGTGTGGCATTACAGAAAAAGACAAGCCCTGAGTGCAATGAAGTCTGAGTGTGAACTTGATGCAGGTGGGAATTTGGTGCGGGATGGACACAAGGGATAGTGAGGAGCTGCTTTTTTTGTACGTTTACATATTTAACCTCCAGAAATCAGTAAGTGCACAATAGGTGATTGTTTGGTGAGTTTTATTTTATCTCTCTGAACCCAGACAGTAGTTTAAACACGTCCTGGATAAGTACTGCATTTAACATCTCGCTCAATTTGTTAAATTATTGGTTTACTACAGATATTTGAGTGATATTTTGAAACTTGAACCAAAACTAGTTCAATTGAGCACAATAAAGATGCCAGTAATGCGGTGCATGGCAGCTGAAACATGTGGGAGCCAGTAGATATCTATCTCACGACTTCAAGCTTGATGCTTACTGATCCATGAAATTTTACGCTTGATGGCTATTGGATACGACTAAAGATAGAGCTTTAAGTGTCGATGCCATATCTTTGTCTATGTATGTGCTGTACTGATGTCCCTCAGATAAGAGACATCATGGCTGAAGATGATGTCTCAACTATGATTGACCATTGCAAATAACCATAACTCCTGCTCCAGTATCCATTTATATGCTCAATGTCCATTGACTAACGTTTCTGCAATCCAATAACTTCCACTTGAATCTTGGTCAGGAGAAGCTTTTCTGTATTATTAACATTGTTAATTCCTTGGATTTTTTTTAACCTTTGTAAGGTATCCTTTTGTTTCTGAAATATAAGCTTCTTGCTGAAACACGATAGTTTAAAATGACTTATCTTTTTACAAATATGGCACTCTGCAGTTCTGGCAGAACAATCGTCATGCCAATGCTATCTTTAACCACCACACCAAAAACACTGAGTTATGGCACTTCCTCTGTTTCTGTGCAGTCACACTTTTACTCCAGACCCCAATACAGAGTCAATAATTTTTTTCTCAGTAAGTTTCTCTGTCACCTCAAGTTACTGCCCAGTTTTATTTTCCAACCTGCACTTACCTGATCAATTGAATAGCTTTCAACAATGTCAAATTATCCCTTGACTACAAAGAATCCAACAACATGATGGTTTGGTCGTGTTAATTCATTCTTTAAATTTGCAAGTTGGCAATTTCCATCAGCCAGTATAAATCATTGACAAACAAATCAATGCATTTTTTCTAGTCACTGAGTAAACTTAGTAAATTTGTCCACTCAACAAGGGTGATTTTTCAAAGAATGAAGTAAGCATCAAATGATTTTGTTACTTCATCAAATAAAGTTGTTTCCTTGTCTTAGTAGGATATCACTTGCACCATCCTTTGCTTGCAAGATCTGCTCCTTGCTGAGCTTTGTAGCCAATCCTGTTAGACTGTGGTCCCTTGTGAACCTCCAGTTCCAGCTAACCCTGGCCTGGGCCTGCAACATGCTCAAAGCACTTTGGTAATGGCACTAACTCCTCCATTCCTTAAACATTTTTGTTGCAGCTCTCCACATGCCGTTTGATCGCAAGCTGCTCTTCTTTACTACTGCTATCATATACTATGGTTGTGGCTGAAAATGTGTTGCTGGAAAAGCGTAGCAGGTCAGGCAGCATCCAAGGAGCAGGAGTGTCGACATTTCGGGCATGAGCCCTTCTTCAGGAATACTATGGTTGTGTCAAGGAGAGAGGTTGGAAGTAAATGGTAGGAAACTCAGGTGTTGAAATTGTCCAATATGTCTGAGGTTCTTGAAACTTGTGCAGAGAAGAGCAAGGACTACAGGGAAAGTGGACAATCTGGCCATGGCACCATAATGGAAGAGCCATTCAAGAGGCAGGGGTACAAAAGAATAGCATTGAGTTAGGATTCAGTAAGTTTAGAGGGAGAGATCCTATTCTCTGCAGCCAAGAACAATTTGCAAATTCAATCCTGGCTGCCCAGTGCCAGGATTAAGGACATCTCCTCATGCTGGAAAGGAACTTAGAAGTGAAAGAGAATGATCCAATTGTTATGGTCCGTATGAGCAGTAATCATATTAGTGGGACTAAAAAAAGATGTTCTACTGAGAGATATCTGTAGTTAGGGACATAAAGGTTATTAACTCTGTTGGTACAGCCTTTACCTAAACTATCATCGTTTGGAGCCATAAAAACAGCAACAGAATGAAACTGCTGGTGGGAGCGTTTTATAAACCTCCGGTAGTCACCACACTGCAGAATGTGAATACTAAAGGTCCTCCAAGGCGGACTTCAGGAGAGGCAACAATGAAAAGTGGCTGAGCAGAGGCTGATAGCCAAGGTCGGTACCCATGGGGATGGCCTCAATCAGAACCTTGGGTTCATGTCACACTACAGGTGACCCCACTGCACTATACACAGACACACACACGCAGACACACAGACCGACACACACACATTCCTACATTCCTACAGACACACACAATCATGCAGACCCTCTATCATAAGCTCACACATACACGCCCAAACTCGCACACGGACACTCTCACAGACTTATACCCCTTTCCAATCATACTCACGCACATACACACACTCTCTCACAGACACCCATAACCCCCACCACAACCCCCATCCCCATCCCCTCCACCACATACACACATGCACACATACACATAAAAGTTCGTGGGGTGAATCCGTACTTGCAGAATTACATTTTACTTTGCTCAAAAACTGCATGAATCCATGTAAGATTCTGTAAATCCATTTTTTGATTAGAATCAGTCTGTCCATTGTGGCACAGACAGTCTCACACAAGGAAGTTCCCACCTTCGATACATTATCTGGGCCAACATGACACCAATTGTTGAAGTTCTCTTGAGAATGTCACTTTCAGAAAAGTTTTGCGATTTACAAAAGAACTGAAACCAACATGGTCATTCTAAAAGATGAGAGACTTAACAAACAGTTCAGGTCTTTTTCGATATGTAATTTCAGTTACATCACACTATAAACTTTTGCTATAAGTTCTGTGTCTTAAAATCTTATACTCCACAACCACCTGATGAAAGAGCCACGTTCTGAAAGCTAGTGCTTCCAATTAAACCTGTTGGACTATAACCTGGTGTTGTGTGATTTTTAACTTTGTACACCCCAGTCCAACAACGGCATCTCCAAATTAATACTAAAGGAAGGAGCCTTAGTGGGTTGAGGCTGGGAAATTAATAACAGAAAACCAAGAAATGTCAGGCATTTTGAAGACGTGATTTATATTTGTCTTCACAGTAAAATACACTAAAATACACAGAAACCAGTCCAAGTTTACTAGTAAATCAACAGTACCAGTAAAGGTAGAAAGGAAATGAGAATGATCACAATCGCTAAAGAAAGATCACTTGGAAAATTAATGGAACTAATAGCTGATACATTCCCTGGATTTAATGGCTTGCATCCTAGGCTTTTACAGGAAGTGGCTACAGAACAGCAAATACATTGGTTGTAATGATCCAAAATTCCCTGAATTCCAGCAAGTTAGAAACCTGCAAATATAACGTCACTATTTAAAAATGGAAGCAGACAGCAAGCAGGCAACTACAGGCCAATTAGGCTAAAGTCCATAATTAGAAAAGAAAACCAAATACAATCAGGCAGAACCAAGACAGTTTTGAGAAAGAGAAATCGTATTCAGCAAATTTATCGGATTCTTTGCAGATGTAACAAGCAAACTGGAAAAAGGAGAACCTGGAAATGTAGTGTGCGGAACAAGCTCGATTATCCGAATGAGACGGGCGGGGAGTACTTTGTTCAGATAACTGATTACGGTTCCCAAGGCAGCAGCAACAGCAGGAACAGGGTCCCCATGACGGCAGCAACACCGGGAACAGGGTTCCATGGCAGCAGCAATAGCAGGAACAGGGTTCCCATGGCAGCAGCAACAGCAGGAACAGGGTTCCCATGGCAGCAGCAATAGCAGGAACAGGGTTCCCATGGCAGCAGCAACAGCAGGAACAGGGTTCCCATGGCAGCAGCAATAACAGGAACAGGGTTCCCATGGCAGCAGCAACAGCAGGAACAGGGTTCCCATGGCGGAAGCAACAGCAGGAACAGGGTTCCCATGGCAGCAGCAATAACAGGAACAGGGTTCCCATGACAGCAGCAACAGCAGGAACAGGGTTCCCATGGCGGAAGCAACAGCAGGAATAGGGTTCCCATGACGGAAGCAACAGCAGGAACAGGGTTCCCATGGCAGCAACAACAGCAGGAACAGGGTTCCATGGCAGCAGCAATAGCAGGAGAAAGTGAGGATTGCAGATGCTGGAGATCAGAGCTGAAAATGTGTTACTGGAAAAGCGCAGCAGGTCAGGCAGCATCCAAGGAACAGGAGGATTGACGTTTCGGCATAAGCCCTTCTTCAGGACGGGCTTATGCCCGAAACATCGATTCTCCTGTTCCTTGGATGCTGTCTGACCTGCTGCGCTTTTCCAGCAACACATTTTCAGCAGCAATAGCAGGAACAGGGTCCCCATGGCGGCAGCAACAGCAGGAACAGGGTCCCGTGACATTGGCAATAGCGGGAACAGAGTTCCGATGTGGCGCAAAAGCAGGAACAGTTTTCCTGTGGTGACCCTGTTACTGCTCATACCACCAGCCCATACTGCCTGCTCTCGCTGTGGTTTTATTTAAATTTAATAAAACATTTACAGGACCTTGGGATCTTGTTCAGATAATCCGAAATTTAGATAATTGATGTTCAGATAACTGAAGTTGTTCTGTATTTAGATTCAAAGTTTGTGAGAAGATTTGTAGCTCGGCTGCTCGTTGTTGTGGTTCTGTTCGCCGAGCTGGGAATTTGTGTTGCAGACGTTTCGTCCCCTGTCTAGGTGACATTCTCAGTGCCTAGGAGCCTCCTGTGAAGTGCTTCTGTGATCTTTCCTCCGGCATTTATAGTGATTTGTATCTGCCGCTTCCGGTTGTCAGTTCCAGCTGTCCGCTGCAGTGGTCAGTATATTGGGTCCAGGTCGATGTGCTTATTGATTGAATCTGTGGATGAGTGCCATGCCTCTAGGAATTCCTTGAATCTGTGGATGAGTGCCATGCCTCTAGGAAGTCCTGAGGATGAGTGCCATGCCTCTAGGAATTCCTAGAGGCATGGCACTCATCCACAGATTCAATCAATAAGCACATCAACCTGGACCCAATATACCGACCACCGCAGCGGACAGCTGGAACTGACAACCGGAAGCGGCAGATTCAAACCACTACAAATGCCGGAGGAAAGATCACAGAAGCGCTTCACAGGAGGCTCCCAAGCACTGAGGATGTCACCTAGACAAGGGATGAAACGTCTGCAACACAAATTCCCTGTATTTAGATTTACAGAAGGCTTTCAACAATGTGCCACATAAAAGGTTGCTCCACAAAACAAGAGCTCATGATGTTGAGGATGCTGTATTTGCATGGACTAAAGATTGCTTAACTAACAGTTAGCAGAGAATCAGATGAAATGGGTCATGTTCAAGTTGATAAACAGTAACTACAGAGTGCCACAAGGATTAGTGCTAGACCCTCAACTACTTATTAATGATGGGTGAAATATTGTAGCCAAGTCTGCTGATTCAAAGATAGCTCTAAAAGGAAGTAAATGGAGAATGCAAAATATCTGCTAAGGGATATAGACATGTTAAGTGAGTCGGCAAGAAAATGGAATACAATGTGGGAAAGTGTGAGGTTGCCCATTCAGATGAATAAAAAGAATGAGATTATTTAAATGAAGGGAAACTGTAGATTCCAAAATAATAGGAAAGTTTGAAAGAACATTGAATATCTGATCATAAGCATATGTTAATTGATTATTGGGTGAGGCCAAATATTTTCCCCAGTGAACACAGAGGTCTGTCTTCTCTGCCCATTGTAAGATTGTCATGTTTTTTTCTTTTTGCTTTTTCCTTTTTTTCTTACCCATGTTGTATGTGTGCAGGTGAAGATTGTCATTCATTCCTCCCTCTAACTTTAAATTTCACTTAGAGTTTTTTTTTTAACCTCAGTATCAGAATTAAACCTGGAACCCCCTTCCCTGCAGAAGTTCAAGAAGGCATCTCATCAGGATCTCCTCAAACTCTTGAGAGCCTGAGGTTGGGTGTGAATGCACATTCAAATACACTTTGCAGCTAGATGGATCAGTTGCAAATGAGGCAGGACATCAGTGGAGATCCACAACATCGGATCATTGCCAAAAAAATTTACAACAGGGACAAAGGAAGTTCTAAACAGCAGCGTACTTGTGGTGTGGGCAATTGTATAATCCCGACTCTCAGATTAATCTTTCGGGCTACACTTAATTCCATGATTTATTTTCTAGTGACTGCTAATCTTGCCCTTCTGAAAATGATGATGAAGACCAGGCACAAGGAAAATACCTTTGAACACATTGTTACTTAAAAGATTGAACTGACTACTTCTGACAGCCAGACATCATATTGTTTTTCTTTAGTGTTTTTTCATTGATTCATTTTTGAATGATGGATAACCATTTGTTGGATCTTGTTTGCAGGATTGTTTCTGACAAAAGGTAGAACCTGACAGTTCTCTTCCTTTTTAGGGCAGAGAAAGAGTGAAAGATATAGAATGAATAGAGGAACGTGGGACAGATTGTAATGGGTATAATAATTAATACAAGAACCTTGCTTTGAGTGTTGTGCTGGAATCTTTAGCTGGTTCTTCAGGATGCCTGAACAAACAGAAGATAAATGAGCATTAAATGCAGCTGAAAAACACCAAGATGAGTTATGCAGTTATGTGTATTGTTGAATAGGGTTGTGGTTAGAGTGTATACCGATGTGAGAGAAAAGAGATGGAAAAACTATTATATTACATGATAAACTCAGGTTTCATAATATAATGTTCTCTCCAGTTCAGGATTTTAGAGTTGGATAAAAATATTCAAAAGATCAAGAGAGGGTGCCCATTATGTGCTGGCTCATCCTGCAGTCTGAGGAAGAAATGTTCAGAGACACAATTCAGTGACATGTACATACCCTATCCTTACTCCAGAGTGTGGATTATTGGACATGAGCCCTGCAGTTAGGTTTTCATTCAAGCTGGTGTTGTGAACTCACTTTTAAAAGTGCTAATAATGTTACTTTGGCTCAATTCTAGCATACTCAGATCAGACGTTGTGGGACACACCCCATAATGTACACTGACACTTTAGTGCATCATTTTCAAATATGTTAACTTTTGAATACAAGGCACTGGATTGAGGCCCTGTCAGATGGACATAAATGATTCCAAGGTACTAGTCAAAAAGAACAGGTGAATTTTCTCTGTGTCCTGGTTCATATTCCCCTTCAGCTAACAAATTATGATAAGACCATTTATTCATTTTCTGTTGGAAATGACTTAGTCCTGTTCAGAAGGCATAAAGCATTTTGATAAACAAAGGTTTGTTCAATCTGAACAAACTTGTGCAGGACAGGTGTGCACATGAAACTGAAAGAGCAATTAGCCTGCATTTTCAGTCCTCAGAAAAGTGATGGTAATCATCAATGGTGTTAAAAAAGCTGCCCGCAAGGACCTAGAGATCCTTATAGTATAGATTTCAACTTTTCCAATGTTAAGTTGCATCTGGTGCCAAATCCAGGTGAAATTTCAGTTTCCAACAACAGTGATATCATCAAGCAGAGAAAGCAGTCAATCACAGTCCAGTACTCTCTCAGACAGCAAACCTGATGATTATAAGCACTATTATCTTTCATTTTCTAAAATCACTTTACAGAGGACGAATTGAAGATTGAGACAAACAAATAGAATTAAGATAGAAATAAGGTAAAACCTAAAATATTATAATAGAGAAATCTGACATCTGCATGAATACAATTAATTCTCTGGGGCCAGAGGGTTTATTCTGGAATAATTGTGAACGTAATTGAAAACCGAGTTAGTCTTCATAAAAAAACAAGGGGCAACTTTTTCTGAGGGGTTTTAAAGCAAGGCTAATAGTGAAATGGGCATGCTGTTGTCAGTTCAATGATTTTGAATTGATTACTGTTGATGTGGATTTTAATAGCATGAAGAACTGTGGAATCACTGACAGCAACTTCTGAAATTGCAGGTTTAATTGCAAATTTTGTAAGTCAGCTCAAGGACCTCACCCTACTGCTGTCAGTACTTTACCAACAGCAAGGAGAGGCCAGCCACCTCTGGTTAGCCTGTCAGCTTAATGGAGCTCCACAGTCCTCACACATCCTCCCCACCCAATTGACGAAACAGTCAGAGGGAATCCTGCCCATAGTCCCAATCGTCATTTCAAGATAATTTAATGCTTGGAGCAGTGTTAATTGCTTTAATATGAGTCTTGGCCCCTATCTCAGGAGGAAATCTTGTCCTAAAGAGTTACCAACAAAATAGATGGCTGATAGTCTGTAGTCCCAACAGCAGCAGCCAGGAGTGCTGATTACAGCTGGGACTACAGGCAATTCCAATAAACCAAGAAGATCAGTAAGTGTGCAACTGGGATCTCAGCGAGGGTGTGATATGTGTGGGGAGGTTGTATTGTGTAAGTGTCCGAGGGAAGCTTGCAGGCAGAATGATTCTAAGGAGGTAGTGCCACTGATATAGATAGGAGAGCTGCAAACGTGGCCTTCTTCCTTCCCTGACACCAGCCAATTCATCTACAAAGGCTGCCAGGCTAACCATGTGGTGGCTCAGTGGTTAGCACTGCTGTCTTACAAAGACCTGAGTTTGATTCCAGTCCATATTTTTCTGAATGTGAGTAAAACCTATCCTTAAGAATCTTCTCCAATAATTTT